>NC_133329.1:223714205-223936705 GCF_042186555.1 Aquarana catesbeiana | reverse complement strand
CGGGCGACGCAGGCGGAGTTTCACACATGCATAGTGTATAAAGAGGGGCCTTGCGCACGTGTCGTACGTACGTTCTGTGCGTCGAATTAGGGGGCGGAGAACATGAGTTAATTTCGAACGTCAGGGGCGGGCGACGCAGGCGGAGTTTCACACATGCGTAGTGTATAAAGAGGGGCCTTGCGCACGTGTCGTACGTACGTTCTGTGGTAGGTGATAGTGGACCAGGACGTTACAAAACGAAGGTAATTTTAGATATATATTTTTTTGGTTTTTATGGTCATGACTTTGTAGCAAGCGGCCTATATGGCTTGATAGATTGATGAGGCCTACATAGGGAGAAGATGATGAGGGGTTAGCAGAAACCTATAATAAAAGTGTTTTTTGTCTTGTGACTTCATCTTTTCAAGATATAATGAATCCCCTATTTAAGGATCCAGAGTTCCTTACATCTTTTATTTCCAAATATCGAGAGATGAGGAATTTGTGGGAGGTGAAACACCCTCAGTATTATGCTAAGCATGTGAGGAAGTCAACGCTGGAGAGACTTCTGGCCTTTGTCCAGGCGACCATCCCGGAAGCAACAATGGAGACATTGCTCAAGAAAATTGGGGTCTTGAGGAACATGTATAAGAGGGAGCATAAGAAGATCCAGGAATCAAGGAGATCAGGAGCATCAGCAGATGATGTTTATGTACCCAGGCTGTGGTACTACAATCAACTCCGTTTTCTGGATGACCAGAATGAAGCCAGGCCATCACTTTCAACCCTTCCCTCCACCCTTCCCTCCACCCCAGCAGAGGCTGATGAGGAGCAAGCTGGGTCTTCCATCCTGGATGAACCAGATATGACCATCTGGAGTCAGGTAAATAATTTTAACAAATATTTACTGTACTAATATTAATGATGTTAACTGGATGTTATAATTGTCTAAAATAATTTGTCACTCAAAATTGTGTATACATATCAATTGACAGTAGTGGCTAAATATGTTTGGCACCTGCTTGAAATAATTATGGTGTCTGATTAGACTCTTTTATTAAAGAGAAGTATTCACATTGAATTTGCTATTCATGAGAAGCAAACTGTGTGTCATTGATGAACCCAAAAAAATATACTCAAACTATTGTCCTTTTTTTATACACAGGATGAGTTCATCCAGGAGGAATGTGGGGAAAGTGGCAGGCAGGAGGAGACCAGGCCCATGGACAGCCTGGAGGAGGCCGGATTCACCATCATCCTGGAGGAGGCTGGGCCCAGTGTCAGGCAGGAGGTGGCTGCTCCCAGTGAGGTGGCTGCTCCCAGTGAGGTGGCTGGGCCAAGTGAGGTGGCTGGGCCAAGTGAGGTGGCTGGGCCCAGTAGGAGCCTGACCGAATCCCAAGTGCCTCCCCTCCACCTTCCCAAAAAAAGGGCCAGGAAGGGGATGGTCACACAGGACGCATCCCTGCGCCTCATGCAAGAGGCCACCCGTTTTTTAACGAGCCCCCCCGAAGCGGAAGAATCATATGGCTTCTACTTAGCCAGCAGGCTTCTTCAGATGGATTGGGAGCAGCGCCTCATTTGTGAGCGCCTATTTGGGGAAACAATCCATAAGGGGCTGCAGGGCACGCTAACACAAAACACCCAACTACATGAGGCAGCCCCCCCTCCTCCTCCTCCTCCTCCTCCTCCTGCCACAACTGAAACACCAGAGCCACAGCCTCAAAAGAAGGCTACAGGGAAGGCTGCAGGGCAGCGTGGAGGAAAGGCTGCAGGGAAGAGAAGAAAATGATGACCTGGGTTCAGTCTGGTCTGACAGAAGACGCAGGCTGTTGTAGGACCACAGTCTGGGGACATCTAGATCATCTGCTGGTGCTGTTGATCTCTGGGATTCTTGGACCAGATTGTGCTCCCTCTTATATGGACTCCGCAAGATCCCAATTTTCTTGTACACCGACTTTTTCCAGCGTTGACTTCCTCTTTATTTTATTTTGACCATGAATAAATGGATCTTTTTTGAGTTTAGCAAAAGACTTTATGTGTTTTCTTTGAAATCATTGATTTTACACACAATGTTAAATTAACAAGGGACAACAATCTCATTGAGTTTTGAAAAAACACACCAAAAATACATTACTAATGTTAATAATGTTCAAGTGGTAAGTCTTGAAAATCAAAAAATTTACATAACCAAAAACGGTGCTTTGGGTTAACTTTATCTAAAAACTAAAAAATAATCACTATTAAAAAAAAAAAGAATAATGGGTTCTTTGTGGTAACTTTACAAACCTAAAAAAAAAAAAAAAAAAAAAAAAGGGGAAAAAGTATTATTAGTATGGAAACCTTGTTTTTAAAATGCATACTATATCATTCATGAGATCAAAGAGAAAAAGAATCCAGAAATCAGTTTGGGAGAACTCTGATTATGAACAGCAAAACACCTTCGTTCTTTAGAGCATTTGTAAAGAAGAAATAAAATGCGCTGCATTCAACGATCACAGATTTTGCAGCGTGATGAATGTGCTACCTACAATACGAACACTAGTTTTACTAGATGCTTATGAGCATGCGTCGTTTTTTTGTCCGTCGGACTAGCATACAGACGAGTGGACTTCGGGGTCCGTCGTAGTTACGACGTAAAGATTTGAAGCATGCTTCAAATCTAAAGTCCGTCGGATTTGAGGCTAAAAAAGTCAGTTGAAAGTCCGGAGAAGCCCACACACGATCGGATTACCAGCCAGCTTTAGTCCGTCAGCGTCCGTTGGACTTTTGTAGACGAAAAGTCCGACCGTGTGTACGCGGCATAAGTATTGCTGTGTGTGCTATCAAGACTGGGGTAAAAAGAAATCCTCAATATCATTCTCAATGAACTGTGACTGGATCTGTTAATATGGAGTCAAGGTTCTCATTTATAAGACATGTTAGAAATACCTATACCTGATGTACAAAAGGTGATATTATGTTGGTCTGACTATGGACAAAGGTAATTGCAGCAGCAGAAGAATTAGCCAGTGATTTAGGAGTCCTGAAACTATAATCTTATCTCATATAGCTCTTATAAGAGTTTTAAAAAATGGGTGAATTCTCTTGGCCTATATTACACAAGGTATTTATAAATTGGGAAGTTTGTTGAAGAGATTTTGGAAAGTCCTTCAGGGAATGGGGGCAAAGGCTTTTATCCAGATTTGGATGAATATTAAAATCACTACCCAAAATTAGGTGGGATAAATAGTATTGATCCATTGCATCATTTGCCAAAGCGAGTTCATGACTTGCCACAGAGCCCTGTAAAAAGGTAAACCTGCTTTTGAGTCTTTTTAAGTATGATGCAAATCTAAAGACAATTTGTTATGCATAAAGATGGTGGTGGTAAAATAGCATTGGTTTTAAGTGTTATAAAGCACAGAGGACTATGTTTTGTGCAGGAGAATATTGTCCTTTTTCTTTTATGTGGGTAGTTAAAGCCCTGCATATTATGTGAAACACATTTAATCATCATTTAGATGTAGTACAGAAAATATATAAAAATTGTCCAAAGTGATAAAGGTGGATCTAAATCCCAGGAACCAAAGCACAGGGGAGAAGTCTGTATATATAGAAGAAGTGGGGGGCACCATCTACATATTGGCATGAAAACTACTGAAAAGTGCTTAGCACAAATGAGGATGCAGATTACCATATATATTGCTGAACAGATAGGTGACCATCGTAAAACAAGCTATATAGCTACAGAGACAATATTAGAGCTATATGTTACTTTAAAGCTGAAAACATATTACATATTAACACAACTAGAATACAAAGTATATAGGGTATGTTATTCCTGCGCTACCATGAAATGGTGGTATAGGTGATTTTAGATAGGGAAAAGCAGCCTGCACCAAATGGGGTCCAGCTTTAGCCCCTGGTGTAAATTTTAACCGAGAGATGGGGATGGTGCTGCGCTAATCCTGCAATAGACTACAATATATAGGTGTACTTGAGTAGGGGGCTACACTCTTGCCTTCACTGAGGCATAAGGTGGTGATCTAAACCACAATGAGGGGTATTGCACTATGTGGACCTGCAAGCAGTATGTGCATAAAAAAATAATAGATAAAACGTGGAGCCCACCTAAAAAGGCTATACATATATGTATCTCAGCTTAAGTGAAGAAATAAAACCATAGTGAAGTCTACAAGATAAAATAAAATAAAAACAATTTTTTTCAATAAAATAGTGATTACCGCTGAGACATTAAGTGTTGGTACCAAGTGCTGTGAATTAATATCCGGGAATTATTATAGTTCAATCAACCGTGATTCATATAAATGATTGAATAGCTAAAAACTAAATAACATGAAAGCAAAAAATGCCAAATAATACAATGTTACATTGAATGTCCAAAGTGATCTTCAAAACTGTGCAACATGCAGTATAGTGTCCAGCGCCAACAGGGGGTGCTCAAACTTGAAAAAGTAATAATCCAGTTCAATCAAGGTGACTTAGTGCAACAACAAAACAGCTTAAATGCTTCTTTAGTGATGACAGACAATTAAATCGTGCAGATGGCAGCTGGGTTTAGATAACATTTGTTCAGAAGAGTGGTGGATGTGAAGTGTATAACAGGATCTTCTCCATGCAACAATCCTCTAGTGGTAGATAATGGCCCCTTACCTCACTATACTGAGGTTACAGCATAGAACAGACAGCGCTGGTGGTGTCTCCTGTGCAGGGGGTCCTAGGTTATGGACTGTCACATATCAGACCTCAGATGCATGGGGAACATCATAGTAAATGGAAATACCATATAGTGTAGTATTTAGAGCATGTTTCAGGCTTTATTAAACATTGGCAACATACAGGGTACTCACACAGTAAAGCAACGAACGGTACAGTGTATCCAAACGAGCGGCGAGCTCATACACTGCTGACAGTGGGCGGTGCCTGTCCCTACGCGTGGCATTACGGGTCACGTGGCTTCATCAGGGGATGCTATAGGGCACACTCACTGTCTTTAAATAGACCAGGCAAAATGTATGAAAGGCAGCCATTTTCTCGAAGTTGTATAGGGATTTGCCATAGCGGCCATTTTCCTGGAGCTCTATGGGGGCCGCCATTTTTCTGGTTATCAAAGGATGATTACAAGCATCAAAAAAACAAATGAGCGGTGCATACATGCTCTCTGCTATATACGCCTGTTGGAGATTTGTTATGATCTAATCTGAATAGCAGGAGCCATAATATCAGAGAGAAGTCAAACACTTCAATGTACTCTTATTAAAATAGCATATTAACCTATATCTAGGATCGGAATATAATGTAAAGCAGTGAGTAACAGATGGAATAAAGGGGAGGGGGGGATATTACTACTTCTCTCTATTAATGCGCCTCCCACTGTAAACAATGTACTCTCGTACAAAAATTCCATACTTAATGATCCTATTAATATTCACCCCTAATGGTATAGGTATAATATGATAAAGGAGAGATCAGGTAAGTTATTAAAATAATGAGGAAAATTCAATAAAAATGTATCAGAATAAAAATATTAAAAAAATCTAAAAATTTAAAACAATTTAAAAAAATTTTATTAAAAGAATTTTTTAATTTAAAACGAAACTTAGAGATAAAACGCCCATATGATAAAATCTAATATATGATCTAGATACTAAGAAGTTGACAGGAAAAGGTCCTAGCTGTGGTCTTGGTAGTTAGAGAGATTAACTTGGGAACAACTCCATATCATGGTGCCCTGCATATAGGTCGCATCTGTAGGTTGAATGCGTGTCGGAGGGTATAGAATCTAAAATTGAAAAAATGAAATAAGAGCCCCAGAGGTGGGGGAATGGTCAGACAGCGGCCATATTTGTTAAGGAAGTCTTCAATCTCAAGGGCTGATACCTTAAATATAATTGAGGGGCAGGAAGCATGGCAAGAAAAAATTGGGTCTATTCTATTCAATACTTGTTGATGTGAACTCAAATTTTCTTTCATTTGGTCTTTTGGTTTTCAAGCAAGCAAAACACCTCTTACACGGGAAGAAAGCTTTCCCGGTAAAAAAGGTAAAAGTTCTTTTCGGTGGATCAATTACATTTTTTACCACCTTATCATGAATGGTCGGTGCTCTTCTATAAATAAAGTGCGGTCGTGTAGGCAAAGATCCTTGTAACTGTTTGTCTGCTAGGAGGATATGCCAGTGGCCTTTAATGATCCTTTCGACTTTCTTATGCTGCGCGCTAAAATCTAGAATTAGAGGTCCTCCCCCTAGTGGCTGTTTTGATTTGTTGGTCTCCTTAATCAATTCTTTTCGATCCATCCTTGAGACCTCTTCCATTTCCTTTATTAGGAGTTGGCAATCGTAACCTTTATTTGAGAATCTTAGAGCTAATTTTTCAGCTTGGTCTAAATACGTAACAAGCTGCGTGCAATTTCTTCTTAATCTTACGAATTGGCCTTTCGGTACATTGAAGAGCCAGTTTTTATGGTGGCAACTCTCGATAGGCAGAAAATTTCTGTCTATGTTTTTAAAGTGCGTTTGTGAACTGAGTCCTGATTTGTTTTGAATGATTTCAAGATCTAAAAATGTTACTTTACTATTGCTTATTTCCCAGGTCAGTGTGATGTTCTTGTTGTTCATATTGAGTCTCTCCAAGAAGCAAGTAAGACCTTCTGTATCCCCTTTCCACAGAATGAAGATATCGTCAATATATCTTTTATACAATACTAATTCACTAGGAGTGTTTTCAAAGATGCTACATTCCTCCCATTGGGCCATGAATAGTCCAGCTATGCTGGGGGCGAATTTCGCCCCCATTGCAACTCCGGTATGCTGTCGGTAGTATTTATTGTTATACCAAAAGTAGTTATTCCTGAGGTTACACTCAATACACTTTATTAAAAATTTCCTCTGCATGCATGGTAATTGAGTATACTTCCTCAAACCCCATTTAACTGCTTCACATGCCAAGTGGTGCAGAATAATGGTATAAAGTGACGAGACGTCTGCAGTGGCCATTATCCACATGTGAAGAATATCCTTAAAGGCTATGATAAGCATAGCGTCTCTAAGCACTTCTTACTATGTCACAATAAAGACCCTTCTCACTTGAGATTCTGGGGGATTGAACCCTATATCAGGCACTGGCGGGGGGGACACAAGGTTAGGTGCCTCAGCCAGGCCGAATCCAGATGGATCTTTACCTTGGATACTTTTGCACCCAGAGGCCTCAATATAGAATTCAATTTGAATTGCTTCCTGAGTGACTTCTAAAGCTCTATGAACATACACCTGCTTGGGCAGAATAGACCCAATTTTTTCTTGCCATGCTTCCTGCCCCTCAATTATATTTAAGGTATCAGCCCTTGAGATTGAAGACTTCCTTAACAAATATGGCCGCTGCCTGACCATTCCCCCACCTCTGGGGCTCTTATTTCATTTTTTCAATTTTAGATTCTATGCCCTCCGACATGCATTCAACCTACAGATGCAACCTATATGCAGGGCACCATGATATGGAGTTGTTCCCAAGTTAATCTCTCTAACTACCAAGACCACAGCTAGGACCTTTTCCTGTCAACTTCTTAGTATCTAGATCATATATTAGATTTTATCATATGGGCGTTTTATCTCTAAGTTTCATTTTAAATTAAAAAATTCTTTTAATAATTTTTTTTTAAATTGTTTTAAATTTTTAGATTTTTTAAATATTTTTATGCTGATACATTTTTATTAAATTTTCCTCATTATTTTAATAACTTACCTGATCTCTCCTTTATCATATTATACCTATACCATTAGGGGTGAATATTAATAGGATCATTAAGTATGGAATTTTTGTACGAGAGTACATTGTTTACAGTGGGAGGCGCATTAATAGAGAGAAGTAGTAATATCCCCCCCTCCCCTTTATTCCATCTGTTACTCACTGCTTTACATTATATTCCGATCCTAGATATAGGTTAATATGCTATTTTAATAAGAGTACATTGAAGTGTTTGACTTCTCTCTGATATTATGGCTCCTGCTATTCAGATTAGATCATAACAAATCTCCAACAGGTGTACATAGCAGAGAGCATGTATGCACCGCTCATTTGTTTTCTTGATGCTTGTAATCATCCTTTGATAACCAGAAAAATGGAGGGCCCCCATAAAGCTCCAGGAAAATGGCCGCTATAGCAAATCCCCATACAACTTCGAGAAAATGGCCGCCATCCATACATTTTGCCTGGTCTATTTAAAGACAGTGAGTGTGCCCTATAGCATCCCCTGATGAAGCCATGTGACCCATGATGCCACGCGTAGGGACAGGCACCGCCCACTGTCAGCAGTGTATGAGCTCGCCGCTCGTTTGGATACACTGTACCGTTCATTGCTTTTCTGTGTGAGTACCCTGTATGTTGCCAATGTTTAATAAAGCCGGAAACGTGCTCTAAATACTACACTATATGGTATTTCCATTTACTATGATGTTCCCCATGCATCTGAGGTCTGATATGTGACAGTCCATAACCTAGGACCCCCTGCACAGGAGACACCACCAGCGCTGTCTGTTCTATGCTGTAACCTCAGTATAGTGAGGTAAGGGGCCATTATCTACCACTAGAGGATTGTTGCATGGAGAAGATCCTGTTATACACTTCACATCCACCACTCTTCTGAACAAATGTTATCTAAACCCAGCTGCCATCTGCACGATTTAATTGTCTGTCATCACTAAAGAAGCATTTAAGCTGTTTTGTTGTTGCACTAAGTCACCTTGATTGAACTGGATTATTACTTTTTCAAGTTTGAGCACCCCCTGTTGGCGCTGGACACTATACTGCATGTTGCACAGTTTTGAAGATCACTTTGGACATTCAATGTAACATTGTATTATTTGGCATTTTTTGCTTTCATGTTATTTAGTTTTTAGCTATTCATTCATTTATATGAATCACGGTTGATTGAACTATAATAATTCCCGGATATTAATTCACAGCACTTTGTACTAACACTTAGGGGGTCATTTATTATAACTCCAGGAAGTACTGGGCACTATGGCAAATAATAGAGCCCATTTTAGCCAAATGGAAACAAAACGGCGAATTTGCGCATGAAAATCAGCGATATAAGTGGAGAACAAACGTTTGTAAATTCCAAATTGCCGCTAATTAGCGCTTCCGCGTATATACAAATGCCAATTCTTATCAAGTTGTTATATAGCACTGTACTGTAGCCATGATCCATGTATGTGAAAGAAACATTTTTTATCAGAGATGTGCTCTAATTCCCATGCATCTATTGATTTATATTGCAATTAGTATTCCTAGTTTTTTTTTTCCTTCTTTTGCTAAGAAATGCAGTTCTGAATGATTATTACATAGTAATGTCTGCTATTCTGTAAAGTTACATGTATTAATCATTTAGGTTACCTATTTGTTGTATGTTGTTTTTTTCATGTTTTTGATTTATTATTTATTAATTTAGTTGACTATAAAGCAGTAATTATTTATGTTCATTCTTTAATAATACTACACTATTATGCAGGTCTTGTACTTAGCACAATGGCTTAGTGGTCTGCTTGGATATCTCTACACCACTCATGGTATGAGTTCAAACAACAGCCAACCTACCATCCACCAGCTGTGTTTATTTTTTCAGTGCACAAGTGAATTAAAATAAACAAACAAAGAAATGTAAACTGCCCTTTAGCTAGTGTGTGGTGTTTGGAATGTCACATCATAATATAATTGAATACTTACATACCATTGCATGCATTTAAAGAGTTAATACAATAAAAACTTTCACATTAAACTGCATTGGCTACTTGGCAATCACCTATTTTCAGTAAATATGTATACGCGTATATTTGTGTTGCTTTGGCTAATTGGCTAACAGTAATTCTCCTTTTCTCCACCAATAGCAATCTTTTAGGATTCTTCTGTGGGATTTGAACACATGAGTCTTTCAATAACTGAATTTTTGAAGGTAGAGGTAATAACTGCTAGCCTATTGGGCTGAGCACAATTATATATACAAAATACTTTTACTAGTGTTTGATGGTTTATATACCATACAATAAAGTTTATCAAATGTAAACTGCTTGTTAGCTAGTGTATGGTGTTTTGGAGATTCACACCATAATATTAGTGAAGACTTATTTATTTTTATTTAAGGTACTTCTATAGTGCCGTCAATTTACGCAGTGCTTTACATATACATTATACACTAATATGGGCCCCTACCCTCAAGGAGCTTACAATCTAAGGTCCCTAACTCACATTCATATACTAGGGCCAATTTAGACAGAAGCCAATTAACCTACCAGCATGTCTTTGGAGTGTGGGAGGAAACCGGAGTACCCGGAGGAAATCCACGCAGGCACAGGGAGAACATGCAAACTCCAGGCAGGTAGTCTTGTATTGTGGTTGGGAATACGAACCAGCAACCCTTTTTACTGCTAGGTAGGGATGAGCAGACCCCCCCCCCGTTCGGTTTGCACCAGAACATGTGAACAGGAAAAAAGTTTGTTCGAGCATGCGAACACCGTTAAAGTCTATGGGGGTCATTTACTATAGCGCCAGGAAGTACTGGGCACTATGGCAAATAATAGCTCCCATTTTAGCCAAATAAAATTTCAACAGGCGAATGTGCGAATGAAAAACTAGCGCTATTAGTGAGAAACACATGTTAGTAAATTCTAAGCTGGCGCTAATTAGCGCTTCCGCGTATATGCAAATGCCAATTCCTACCAAGTTGTTATATAGTACTGCACTGTAATCATGATCCATGTATGTGAAAGAAACATTTTTTTATGTGAGATGTGCTCTACATCGTGTGCATCTATTGATGTATGTTGCAATTAGTATTCCTAGTTTTTGCCTTCTTTTGCTAACTAATGCAGTTATGAATGATTATTACATAGTAATGTCTGCTATTCTGTAAAGTTACATGTATTAAACATTTAGGTTATCTATTTGTTGTATGTTGTTTTTTATTTTTTAATTTAGGTGACTATAAAGCGGTAATTATTTATATTCATTCTTTAATCATACTACACTATTATGCAGGTCTCATACTTAGCACAATAGCTTAGTAGTCTGCTCAGATGTCTCCACAGCACTCATGGTACAAGTTCAAATACCAGCCAACCTACCATCCCCCAGCTGTGTTTATTTTTTCAGTGCACAAGCGAATTAAAATGAACAAACAAAAAAATGTAATCTGCCCATTAGTTAGTGTGTGGTGTTTGGAATTTCACACCATAATAGTATTGAATACTTACATATCATTGCATGCATTTGAAGAGTTAATATAATAGAATCAGCCAAATTTAAAGTGCATTGGCTAATTGGCATTCACCTATTTTCAGCATATGCTGCTTTGGCTAATTGGCTAATAGTCATTTGCTTTTTTTTCACCAATTCAATCTTTTAGTATTTCTCTGTGGGATTTGAACCCATGAGTTCTTCAAGGTAGAAGTGTTGACCGCTAGCCTATTGGGTGTAGCACAGTCATACATAGAAAATACATAGAAAATACATTCACTAGTGTTTGATGTTTCTTCTCCCCCAGCTGTCTCTCCTGCTGCCACCATCTTCTCCCGCTGATGTGTTCTTCAGCGCAGCTGGTTACCCACTAATAAAAAAAAAGCCACTCTTCTTGTGGCGGTCTTCTGTGGCCATCCGATAATGTCACCCGGAGAGTCCGCTCCATGGCTATGTAAGAGACACTACACAGCAGGTGACAACACAGCGGAGGAAGACCACCATGGAAGAAGAGCAGCTTTTTTTTATTAGCGGGTAACCAGCGGTGAGGAAGAACACAGCAGATGGCGGCGGCAGGAGAGACGGCTCTGGGAGAATACAGCTCGGGGAGAAGATGGAGGAGGGAGAGACAGTGTCTGGAGAAGATGGCTCAGGGAAGAAGACAGCTCGGAGCTATTCTACAATAAAGGACTTGTCAAAAACCGGCTATTAATTTTTTTACATTTCACTGCTTTTTTTGGTGAATGGGTAGGGGTAAAATGTACCCCATACCTATTCACATAGGGGGCAGGATCTGGGAGCCCCCTTGTTAAAGGGGGCTTCCAGATTCTGATAAACCCCCTGCCTGCAGACTGACAACCACCGACCAGTGTTGTCGGGAAGAGGCCCTTGTCCCCATCAACATGGGGAAAAGGTGCTTTGGGGCATGTGGCCTGGTAAGGTTCAGAAGGGGAGGGTGCTCACTCGTCCCCCCCTATCCTGACCTCCAGGCTGCATGCTCAGGTAAGGGTCTGGTATGGATTTTGGGGGCCCCACATCAAATTTATTTTACATTTTGGTGTGGGGTTCCCCTTAAAGTCCATACCGAAGGGCCTGGTATGTACTGGGGGGACCCTACGACATTTTTTTCCTTGAATTTTGGAATTCCATACCATATTATTGAATAAGTACATACCATTGCATGCATTTGAAGAGTTAAAATATGGAATAAAGCAAGCTGATGTGCTTTGCCTAATTATGCTTCTGAGTACAATGCACACTTCTGGGAGGTGATGCTGTCAGTGGGATTTGAATTCATGGCTTGAACTTTTGGGGGCAGCAGGGTATACCGCTATGCTACAGAGCTGAGCACTTACCTACAGAGAAAATACATTTACTAATGCTTGATTCAATACAATAATGTTTTGCATTTCAGGCATTAATATTATAGTAACAACCATGCCAATGTGGCATTGGCTAATAGGCATTTGCCTCTTTTCAGCATATGTTGCTGAGTACAATGCAAGCTTTCAGTAGGTGATACCATCTGTGTGATTTTCAGCCATTTGAGCACAATTATATTGAGAACATATGTTTACTAGTGTTTGATGGTGGGACTACTTTATATTCTAGGTATAAAATAGTACTCAGCACAGTGACTTAGGCACCGTTCACACTTGTGCGACCTGAAAGTTGCGAGATTTTAATGCGACTTTAAGCAATGCCTGTGTAATCTTGAGGTCTATGGACACAGGAGTAGCAGGGAAAGACACGCAACTTTCCCATGATTTTGCATCAGCAATTTTGCCGCAATTCCAGGAAATGCCTGTGTAAACTTGAGGTCTATGGACCTCAACTCGCATCAAAGTCAGACCAAAGTAGTACAGGGACTATGTTGAAGTCAGTGTTACTTGAAGTCGCACAGATATGAATGGTACACATTAAAAATCATGGGGTATGACTTGTCATACGACTCTGATGTCCAAAGTCGCACAAGTGTGACTCAGCCCGACTTTGTCAGCGATTTCAAAGACATCAGTGCACTTTCCTGCACAGATGTCTAGTGAAATCACATAGGTCCCAACTGTTCTCCTTTAAGAAAGTGTCCTATGCCTACCTACTTTTGCTAATAGGTGTCCCTTATACCCTCTCAAAAAGTTGGGAGGTAAGAAATCGCCCCTTGAAGTCGCCCAAAGTAGTGCAGGAACTACTTTTGGGAATCATTGTGGCGTTGCACCAATTCGGACAGTTCCATTGCCATCAATAGGCGCCGATTTGGCCTACAATTTGACATGTCAATTCAGACCTATGTGAACATGGGTGAAGTTGCATAGATATTAGAGCTGCACGGTTCTGGCCAAAATGAGAATCACAATTTTTTTGCTTAGAATAAAAAGATCACGATTCTCGCGACGTAAAATCTTTCACATTATCCCACAAAAAATTGGGCTAACTTTTCTTTTTTTTTAATTCACGAAAGTACTTTTTTCCAAAAAAAATTGCATTTGAAAGGCGCAAGTACAGTGTGACATAAAATATTGTAACAACCACCATTTTATTCTCTAGGGTCTCTACTAAAAAAAATATAGATAATGTTGGGGGGTTTGAAGTAATTTTCTAGCAAAAAAAAAAAATGATTTTAACCTGAAACCAACAAATGTCAGAAAAATGTTTAGTGTTTAAGTAGTTAAACTTTCCTCACTTACACAGAATTCTATTTAATTGACAAATTGTTACAAGGTTTCTAGTTAAGTTCACTGATAAAGAATGTTCTAATTCTTGGCAGACTTCCTGGTTTTTCGGCTGTGGCTTCAGAAGAGTAGAGAGAGTTCTTTGCATAGCAAGAATCGTGAAACTCTTTTTTCAAGATCGTAAAGGGGAAAAAAAATCACAATGACGATTAATCGTGCAGCTTTAATAAATATGCATGGAAATCAAGGGGGACAACTTTTCATGTGACTCTGAGGTCCAAAGCTCCATGAAAAGTCACCCAAGTGTGAAAGTAACCTAATGAGATTAATTGATAACACCTTTGAATAAGGCCCCATTTGCACTTGTGCGACCTTAAAATTGCACAGCTTTGTCATGACTTGAAGCAATGTCTGTGTAATCTTGTGGTGTATGGACCTCAAATTGCATCAAAGTCAAACCAAGGTAGTGCAGGGACGAATTTGCTACACTTTCAGGATGCACAAGTGACAATAGGGACAAATTCAAAGGTATTATCCTTGAATCTCATTCACACTGCTGCGACCTGAAAGTCACACTATTTTGCTGCCACTTTGCCGCTGCAACTTGGCCCCAACTTCTGGGAATGCCTGTGTAATATTGTACCCGATATACCTCAAGTCACACCAAAGTAGTACAGGGACTTCTTTGAAGTTGGTGCGACTTAAAGTAGCACAGATATGAATGGTTGTCATTGAGAATCATGGGGTACAACTTGTCATTCAACTCAGAGGTCCAAATTTGCTGGAAAATTCGCCCAGCTGTGAAACAAGTCATATATATTTTAATAAAAGGAGCTCTCATTTATACTTGCATAGTCCTTACTGATTTACATCAGCAGAACAAATGCAGGAAGTGATGTGTGCACATGGGACGGAAGCAAATGTGTGGTGATGCCAAACAAATCAATGAACCCCACCCACACCAAATCTAACTATGCCATCCACCCCCGCATTGATTAAGTACAAGTACATATCCTACACTTACCCGGCCAATGAGCAGCACCTCCTCTCTGCTAAAGAGACCTCGCCATGTCCACCTAGATGGAGATCCTGACCAGCACAGGAACTTCTGGGTGCATACAATGAATAATTTCCAGGTCAGAAGGTGAAACCACACTTTTGATTGCAGCTGCGAATAGTTGATCTCAACCATGATTAGTATTTTTTTATTCTCAGACATGCAAATCTGTATTTCTACATATATTTGAAGGTAAACTTAAGGGAGTTTGCTAAGAAATGGTGTCCCTGGGTTAGCAACAGGTGAATTACAAAGGCAAAAGGCCCAGTTTGAGCCCTGGTTCACACTGACAGAGGGAGGAAAGCGTTCAGCTGAACTCCCACAATTTCATTCCTGCATGTCAGTCCCAACTGTGGGGGCAACATCAGAGACATCGGTGCAGGTTTCTGCACCAATATCAATACAAATTGCACCAATTAGAACAGTGCAATTGCCACAGATTTGACATGTCAAATCACACCAATGTGAACGAGAGCTGACACATTCAAACACTGCCTATCCACCAGCTGAATTCATTACCTGCAATTCTCCACAGCTGTTAATGATAAAGGTGGAATCTTTATATATATATAACTTGCAGTTGTGCAGAAGCCTAGGTTTACATTGGAGCGATTGGTCATGCGATTTGAGAGATCAAATCGCATGACTATTGGCAATGGCACTGTTCCAATTGATGCAACATTTTTTTTGTGGCACCGCATCAATTTGCTAAAGTAGTTCCTGCACTACTTTTGCCAATTTCAGGTGCGACTTCAATAGACATTTGTGGATGAAGCCACCTGAAATCACGCTGACCTTGCTACTTTGAAATCGTGCTACTTCAAGTGAAGTAGCGCAATTTCAAAGTAGCATGTGAACCAGGGCAAAGAGATTAGTTTTTTGGTGCACAAATACATATTGAAATAAAATATAAAAGAGATATTGCACTTCCCCAAAACCACCACCCACAAAAACTAAAGAAAGAAAAGTAGAAGGAAAAAAAAAAAAAAAAAAAAAAAAAAAAAAAAAAAAAAACACACACACACACACACACACACACACACACACACACCAAAAGCTCAATGTACTTTTATTTTACCAGCAGAAAAAAAATAAATTTACATTATCTAGCTTCAAAAAAAATTTGGACAGGCTATATGGTACCACATTTAGCAACGGAATTTTAAGGGCCCTGCTCATAGGAGCTTACAATCTAAAATTAGACAAAACCTTAGCGTGGACACAGCTTTAATTTCAGTGTATAACGGGCAACACATCACATTATTATCTGAAAGATTATAGAAACATACTTAACAGTCATTCTTACAAAGCATTCTAACATAATATTGCAAAAAACTTATTCAAAACACCCACCACCAGCCCACAATCCACACATACATACATTGGTGACCATGTTCTGCTGGAAGCTGCATTTCGGTGTACATGATTAAACGAGATCAAAAATAGTAGGTCAGCAGATGCTTCCAAACGATGTTTGCATGATCAGACAGGAACAATACACCCACAACATTTACAGCATGGCCACATAAAGCCACTTTTGATTGAAAAAATGCAAAAGAATTTCATCAAATCTCCCAATATCATTCCTTCTCCATCACAACAAAAAACCTGACCTTCTCAGGCCAAACGAACCCCCCACTGCAAGCCTTTATATAAGAGAGGTTGTATTGTTAGCACACTGACACACCCAATAGAAGTACACGCCCACCAGTGTCTTTCAATCTGTCTCTTCATGTATGTCTAAAGTGATTGCACCTGATGAGCAGGAACACATAATAGTATTCACAACTGTGTTAGCCTTGGCTATGTGCATCAAATCTCCAACTACAGGACAAAGATCAAAGTCCATTTGCATCCACATAAACAAAGAAACAGTTTTCTAATCATATGTACCTGTGCAGTGTAAACCCTAAAATTTGAAATGTCCAAGTCCCTGGGCATGATTAGTGCTAATAAACATTAACATCAGTCCCTGGCTGCAATGAGCTTCCAATATAAAGTCCAAAATTAACTTTCTTACATTAGAACCTATTTCAACAGGAGACAAATAAGGTACCAGCATGTCTTTAGATTGTGGTGAAAAACCCACACAGGGAGAACATATAAACTTCAACACAAGCATTAGCATGTTGGGGAATTGAACCAACATCCCAGGTGCTGCTAGACAGAACTGCTACCCACTTAGCCACCAGGGCAGACCCACACATGTTCTCTGCATCTCTGTGGTGTGAACCAGCCCTAAGTCCATAGCCATGCTCAGTGTCACAAGCAATATACAGTATATTGGCCTAAGTATTGGGATGCCTGCCTTTAAACACACATGAACTGTAATGGCATCCCAGTATTAGTATTGGGTTCAAAACTCATTTGGCCCACCCTTTGCAGCTATAACAGCTTCAACTCTTCTTGTCCACAAGGTTTAGGAGTGTGTCTATGGGAATGTTTGACCATTCTTCCAAGTGCATTTGTGAGGTCAGGCACTGATGTTGGACAAGAAGGCCTGACCTACAGTCTCCTCTCTAATTTATCCCCAAGGTGTTCTGTTGTGTTGAGGTCAAGACTCTGTGCAGGCCAGTCAAGTTCCTCCACCCCAAAATCACTCATCCATGTCTTTATGGACCTTGCTTTGTGCACTGGTCCAAATGATTTGGTGGAGGGGGATTATGGTGCGGGGTTGTTTTTCAGGGGTTGGGCTTGGCCTCTTAGTTTTAGATAAGGGAACTCTTAAGGCGTCAGCATACCAAGACATTTTGGACAATTTCATGCTCCCAACTTTGTGGGGACAGTTTGGGGAAAGCCCCTTCCTGCCTGTTCCAACATGACTGCACACCAGTACACAAAGCAAGGTCCATAAAGACATGGATGAGCAAGTTTGGGGTGGAGAAACTTGACTGGCCTGCACAGAGTCCTGGCCTCAACCCGATAGAACACCCTTTGGCTGAATTAGAGTAGAGACTGCAAGCCAGGCCTTCTCATCCAACATCAGTGCCTGGCCTCACAAATGCACTTCTGGAAGAATGATCAAACATTGCCATAGGCAGACTAAACCTTGTGGACAGCCTTCCCAGAAGCTGTTCTAGCTGCAAAGGGTGGGCCAAATCAAATTTTAACCCTACGGACTAAGACTGGGCTGCCATTAAAGTTCATGTGTGTGTAAAGGCAGGCGTCCCAATACTTTTGGCTATATAGTGTATCTGGAAAAGACTTACAATGGTGGTGGAACCCTCCTACACATGACTACTACAATTAGACATAGTTATAGGACCTGGGAGATGAGACAACTTCTCTACATGAAGTAACATGGTTGGGATTTGAACCCAGACCCTCAGAGATACTAAGCAGAAGTTCTAACCTCTAAGCCACGGAGCTGCCACGTGTGAGACCATCCTACACATAACTACACATAAATACACATAAAAACACATAAATACTACATTTCTATGGACATACAGGTGATGGAATTACATTACTCAAGAGTTATTCTTCTTGATTTATTCTGTGATATTTGGTAGTTTTTTTGTGGGTGAGAGTAGAATATTACCCTTAAATTTTTGGGAATTACATTTTGATTTCTGATGTTGGAACACATATCACATTTTTTGGGCTCAAATTATGAATATTTGGAAATAATACAAAGCACAAAAAATTGTGATTCATTTTAAATTTTCATCAGCAATGGTATTGTTTGTGGATTATAAAGACACCTGTGTGAGTTTGGGGTAAAGATTGTTGTGAGATGAAGAATAACAAGTGAAAGTGACAGAGAAAAATATATTTTACCAAAACATCAAAACATTCCACATTCTAGTATTCTTAAAATCAAAATATTTTAAGTAGAAGCAACAATGTTGCAAAGGAAAATTTATTTCACAGAAAGATACATTTCATCTCAACATTAAAAGGTTTTTTTGTGAAAGTTAGAATTGTTCCATTAGAATCAATGACTGAAACTTCATTTGGACTAAATTAGAGCAGATTTTAACTCCCAAAAAATGCTCTCTAATTAGCTCTCATTTTGGTATTTACTATACCTCCAGGTAAAAAAGACACTTGAGTTAAAATGAGAGTTATTTTCAGGTCTGAGCATGCTCAGTTGTGTTGGCACCTAGTTGTCCAAATCGGGGAATTTTTCACTTTTCAGACTTTTAAAGATATTTCAGTGTAGAAATCACTTTTTCACACAGTTTAAAAGCAGATAATCTTTAAATAATATACCGCATATTTCAGTACCATTTAGGCAATTATATCATGCTCTATACATTATTTCCATTTAGGCAATTATATCATGCTCTAAACATTATTTCCATGTGCAATTCTCTAGGTTTTAGCAGAGTAAGGGTTTGGGCTCTATTTAGTTTCAGGGAGCTATAATAAATTCGATTTTGGGAGTATTTTCTCACCAGCGCTATAGTGAATACCGTTTTGCCGTTTTACCGTTTTGCAATTGCCGCGAATTAGCGCTAATTTGCGGCAATTTGCGCGAATTAGCGCCATAGCGCTATAGTAAATGACCCCCTTAATGTCTCAGCGGTAATCACTATTTTATTGAAAAAAATTGTTTTTATTTTATTTTATTTTATATTGTAGACTTCACTATGGTTTTATTTCTTCACTTAAGCTGAGATACATATATGTATAGCCTTTTTAGGTGGGCTCCACGTTTTATCTATTATTTTTTTATGCACATACTGCTTGCAGGTCCACATAGTGCAATACCCCTCATTGTGGTTTAGATCATCACCTTATGCCTCAGTGAAGGCAAGAGTGTAGCCCTCTACCCAAGTACACCTATATATTGTAGTCTATTGCAGGATTAGCGCAGCACCATCCCCATCTCTCAGTTAGAATACAAAGGGGGTCATTTACTATAGCGATATGGCGCTAATTCGCTATACGCGGTATTCACTATAGCGCTGGTGAGAAAATACTCCCAAAATCGAATTAACTATAGCTCCCTGAAACTAAATAGAGCCCAAACCCTTACTCTGCTAAAACCTAGAGCATTGCACATGGAAATAATGTTTAGAGCATGATATAATTGCCTAAATGGTACTGAAATATGTGGTATATTATTTAAAAATTATCTGCTTTTAAACTGTGTGAAAAAGTGATTTCTACACTGAAATATCTTTAAAAGTCTGAAAAGTGAAAAATTCCGGGGGGCAGGAGGCGGAGCCTAGCAGAGCAGACATGCATTGTTAGAGCTCCACACCGCTGAGGAGAGAAGAGAAGGACAAAGCGGAGCCTGCAGGCTCAAAAGGTATCCATTTGAACCTTTTTGCCCCAGGGAACAAACTGTGAAAGTTTGGGCAGGAAATATGGTACTGGGAGGAAACCGTGGCAGAAATAAAAAATCACCTCACAAAGAGCTCACAGGCACTCACTGCAGCTGAAGCAGCTCCAGTCACCTCACAAGATGCAGCATCAGGGCGCTCTCACAGACAGAAAATGTCACAGCAAGACTCTCCATTTGAGTCAGATACAGAACAAATCCTCTCACAAACTTCTCCACAAGCCTCCTCAGTATCCCCAGTAATATTATTACAATTTGAAAAGATGCTTCATAAGGCTTTAAAACAAACCTCAGACCAAATAACAAAAAGCCTAACCAAAGAAATAAGAGAGCTGGGAAACCGCACCGCAGCCTTAGAAATAAAAATGGATGAAATTGAAATTACAACCCAAGAAAATATAACAGAATTGGAACAATTAAAAAAAGAGAATTTAATACTTCAAACTAAGCTCGAAGATTACGAAAATAGAGCCAGACGTTCAAACTTGCGCATAAGGGGAATACCTGAAACTGTGACAGACCTGCAATCTACTATTACTGCTCTATTACAAGAACTAAAGCCAGATATCCCTATTGAACGTTTAGAACTGGACAGAGTACACAGAGCCCTCACAGCCAAAAAGAAAGATGGACCCCCACGTGATATAATCACAAAATTTCATTATTACAGAACGAAAGAACAAATACTAATTGCTGCAAGAGAAAAAAAGGAACTTAATTTTCAAGGACACAATTATCAAATTTTTGCTGACCTATCCCAACTTACTATTACTAAAAGAAGATCCATGAAACCCCAACTGATGGAACTGCAACGCCACAACATTATGTATCAATGGGGCTTCCCCTTTTCAGTCAGATTTAACTACCAAGGTACAATTTACAGAAGCAGATCAGCAGATGAACTACAACAAACCCTTTTAAAATTAAATCTGACAGAACCCACAAGCAGCAACACTCCCACACGCAGAAGAATGGCGTCATCTTCACCTTCAGGCAGCACCCAGAAAATTTCAGAACAAAATGGGAATCATCATTCTCACAAAAGAGGCCGTTATGCCACATCATCCATGGACCAAGAAGATTCAATGGACTGACATCCTAATTCCTGATATCTCTTCATTTATTATACTAAGAGATGGTTCTCTATAAAAAACCTGTATTTATAACTGAATGTAACTGCATTCTGATAGTCACACACTGTGTGGGATCATGTTACATTCCAGTTATATTTCTTATTACTTCTGATTCATATAGCCTTAGAATATATAAGTGAAATAAGGAAATTCTTGTTCAGTTATATATTATCAGGTAATAACAATAGATTTATTACTTTTTAGGACAAATATGTTCAATAATCCAGAAGTAATGGAAGCTTTTTCTTTCTTTTCTTAAAACAAATATATTACCTAACTAGTTCCTAGAATTATGTTTTTGTTTATTCTAATCTGAAGCAATACAACCTCAATTTTATAAGTTAACATATCTAAACAGTTACATATGAATAAAATATGTAATTGTTTACTCTAAAAGGGTTAAAATCCCAAAATAATTCAAACTATCTTCATCAATACCAAAGTTATTAACAGTACCTTTCTAACTGAATTATTTAGCCTAGGGCAAGACTAACCATATACAACCACCCTGGAATAAATAATTTCAACAAAAACTATATTCTGCACTCCAATTAATGAAACATCATTTTGATGTCTTTTGACATAGCACTTCTCTCCTGTAAGCGGAAGATCCGTGTACCCCCATTAGCCCTCCTCATTCTCCCAACCATATTATGTGGGAGTGTGACGAAGGCACTTATTCCCCTGAGAGAGATATTTATTCTCTTTCACGGGTAAATTGTGATTACTTGCAAAAAATAATTTATACAATGTATCATCTAATCTCATATGTTTTTTGTTTACTCTTTACTCCAGAATTCACTGGTTTCTTTTCTATCTATTCATCTCTTCAGTCCACACAGGTTGATCTGCGCAGCCAGCTCTGCATAACAAAAAATAAGTCAAAACTATTTGATCTATTGCCATGGCACCACTGAATATACTTTCCCTGAATGTTCAGGGAATAAATGTCCCTCAAAAAAGGACCAAAGCCTTCCGTACTTTCCATAACAAGAAGGCTCACATAGTATGCCTCCAAGAAACACACTTCACCAAAGATTCTACTCCAAAATATATTTCTCCTTTTTATCAACAAATTTACACGGCTTCTGCCTGTACCAAGCAAAGGGGAACTCTAATTGCATTTCACCGATCCACACCATTCACCTTATCATCAGAAATTAAAGACCCAGAAGGTAGATACCTGATACTCATGGGTTATATAATGGATACAGCAATCACGGTGATTTCCTACTACGCTCCTAACAAACAACCTACACCATTCCTCTCACATATATTACAAGTGATTAATACACACAAAATAGGAACAGTGATAATGTGTGGGGATTCGAACCAGGTCCTCCTCCCATTTCTAGATAAATCACCTTTTACACCATCCAAAATAACCTCTAGATTACCTTTTTCTCAACTTCTTTCCAAATACAATCTGGTAGATTCATGGAGAGAAAGTAACCCAATGAAAAAGAAATTCACTTATTTCTCGCACCCTCATCAAACCTTCACCAGAATAGATCATATTTTTCTAACAATAGGAATGATACCAGAAATTATTGCATCAGATATAATTCCGATTCCGTGGTCTGACCATAATGCAGTATACACTACTATAGCCTCAGCCACACCAAAAGCGCATGACCCAACGTGGTACTTACCGGACATAATGCTCAAACACACACTACATCAGATGGCCATTGAACAAGCTTTAAAGGAATACATATCAATTAATAATACAACAGACATCTCCCCAATAACACTGTGGAAAGCTCATAAGCCTGTCTTGCGTGGTACAATACAAAGACAAATGGCACTATTTAAACGGGAACGCAAAAATCTAGCAAAAAAACTAGAACTCAATTTTAATGCAGCCTACATATCATTTCAAGATAATCCATCTCAGAGTACAAAATCTCATCTGGAAAAATCTAGATTGGAATACGATCTATTTCTCACTGAGTCAGTTGATAAATCCCTCAAACGCTCCAAACACAATTTCTACATGAATACAAACAAACCAGGTACATATTTGGCTCGGGCATTAAATTCAACTAACAAATCTTTCAAACCAATACGTTTGAAATTATCAAAAAATGTTTACACTTGTAATCCAGTTAAAATAGTCCATAAATTTCACTCACATCTCGCAACTTTATACAAGACAAACAATGAATTTAATCCTACAAAAGCTGAATCCTTCTTCTCAAAAATAACCTTACCTGAGTTATCTCAGAATCAAAAAAGCAGTCTGGATGAGCCTATAACTATAGATGAAGTTGCTAACGCCATAAAAGACCTAAAACTTAACAAAAGACCAGGCCCAGACGGCTACTCGGCTTTATACTATAAAACATTCTCAGAAATACTCTCTCCTATTCTCACTGAAACTTTTAACAAACTTCTAGATGGACATTCTTTTCGGCAAGAAACACTAATGGCAATTGTTTGTATGATCCCAAAACCCCTTTCTGATGATACTTCCTGTGTGAATTATCGGCCTATCTCTCTGTTAAACCTCGATATTAAATTATTAGCAAAAATAATAGCAAAACGCCTCAATAGCATTATAGGAAAATTAATACATAGAGATCAAGTAGGTTTCATGCCAAATAGACAGGCAGGCGATAATATACGCAGGGCAGTGTTATTGGCACATATTGCTAAAAAACGGAAAATCCCTTTATGTTTTCTATCTCTCGATATTAAGAGGGCATTTGACACAGTATCCTGGCAATATATGCAATATTCATTACAAAAATGGGGTTTTGGACCCCACTTTTTAACATGGATCAAAGCATTATATAATAAACCCAAAGCCTATATAAAATATGCTGGATACAAATCTGAAGCCTTTAATATCGAAAGAGGTACCCGACAGGGTTGCCCATTATCTCCCTTATTATTTGCCCTTATACTCGAACCCATGGCCCAATACATCAGAACAAACCAAACTATAACTGGCATTGAAGTAGGAGGTATTACACACAAATTATGTATATTTGCAGACGATATATTACTTTTTCTATCATCACCACAGGTCTCTGGTCCTAACTTAATACCAGCTCTTGATGGATTTGCAGCCCTATCCGGCCTTATGATTAATCCTAAGAAATGCCTAGTGCTTAATATTTCACTCACAAACATGGAATTGATCCCGGCTGGGGCTGCACTCCCATTCACATGGGCAGAAAAATCAATCCCATATCTTGGAATTCATTTAACAGCATCTCATTCTGACTTATTCTCAACCAATTATCCTCCTGTATTAAGACAGATCACAAATCTAATAAAACAATGGTCGCAACTTCCTTTATCCTGGATAGGGAAGATTAATGCAATCAAAATGACTATTCTACCCAAATTGCTTTATCTATTCAGAGTCCTCCCTATTCCAATTCCTTCCTATTTTTTGAGAATAGTACAAAAAAGAGCAACTTCGTTTATATGGGGCTCTTGTAAACCACGTATACCTATACACACACTACATCTTCCCAAAAATAAAGGAGGCCTGGGATACCCTAATTTTACTAACTACTACAGAGCAGCACATTTGGCCAGTCTGTCCAAATACCATGCAAAACAGGAAATCCCATTATGGGTATTTATAGAGGCTTCAGAAAATGACCCTCTATTAATATCAAATTTATTATGGCTTGATCCTAAAGACCGCTTTAAAATTCATAATCCCATAACTAAACACTTCTTATCTCTCTGGGATAAACTAAAAACCAAATATCAGTTACAATCTCCACACAATCCTCTCCTTTCTTTTATCAGAAATCCGGCCTTTTATCCGGCATGGATCTACCCAAATTCTGTTAAAGCTTGGACAACATCAGGCATTCAGACACTAAATGACTTCATAGCATCTAAATCATTCCTTTCATTCCCATCGCTTAGAGAAAAATATGATCTACCAAACTCTGAGATATTTAGATATCTCCAAATCAAAAATTTCTATACACCATTCCTAAAGGGGGATACACCATTATCCCAATTATCCATTTTTGAATCAATCTGTACAAAAGATCCATTTGCTAAAGGTACAATTTCATCACTTTATAATCAATTATATGGAGTAGCAAATCTTAATAGACCCTCTTACGTTCAGAGGTGGGAGGAGGACCTGGGACGAACTTTAGAAGACACGGACTGGTCTAACATATGGCTCACATCTAAGTCATCTTCACCCAACATCTTAGCACTGGAGACAAATTATAAAGTCCTAACTCGCTGGTACCTTGTACCCGCTAGAGTGGCAAAATATTCACCTAACACCTCAGCTCTTTGTTTTCGAGGATGCCCAGAAATAGGCACATATTTACACATATGGTGGACGTGCCCAGTAATCCAAACCTTCTGGAAGGAAGTCTTCGTGATTGCATCTAAAATATTTAAAAAAATAATACAACCAGATCCATATTTAACTTTACTTAATCTAAAACCGGAATGGTTAACACTCTCTCAATTCAAACTTATGATCCAACTAATAACGGCTGCAAAACAAACAGTGGCCAAGGCATGGAAATCTCCTACATTGGTACTAGCAGAAACAATTCACAGAATGAATAATACAATGTCCCATGCTAAGATGGTAGCCATCGATCAAAATCAAATTCCAAAATTTGAAAAACTTTGGCATCCTTGGATAAAACAACAGTTCCTGTCAAACTTCAATGACTCTGTCCTGTTGCCATGGTAACAGATTAAATGACTTACAGAGACACCCATTCTAAGGCTTCAAAGAGAACTAAAAAGAATAATAAACTGACGAGCGGGACAACCTTGTGGACCATACCTCTACCTTTCAACCCTTTTTCTTCTTTCTCTTTCCTTTTCTCCACCTTACGATTAAAGCTCATTATCAGAATTTATTTGACCTATATACACTCTACTTGTAAACAATATGTATAGTAGGTATAAATCATTTAAATACCTACAAAAGTAACTAAGGAAATGATATATATCTTTAATTTAGGTTTACGTGAACCCAATGTTTAATATTTGAAATTTCATGATATTTACCTATATAAACCCTACTGTAAAACAATGAGCTTACTTTATAGATCCTTGTAAACTTACTTTATGTATCTTTATAACATTGTATACTCAATAAACTTCTTTTGACAAGGAAATCGGCAAAAGTAGTGCAGGAACTACTTAGCAAATTGATGCGGTGCCACAAAAAAAATGTTGCATCAATTGGAACAGTGCCATTGCCAATAGTCATGTGATTTGATCTCTCAAATCGCATGACCAATCGCTCCAATGTAAACCTAGGCTTCTGCACAACTGCAAGTTATATATAAAGATTCCACCTTTATCATTAACAGCTGTGGAGAATTGCAGGTAATGAATTCAGCTGGTGGATAGGCAGTGTTTGAATGTGTCAGCTCTGGTTCACATTGGTGTGATTTGACATGTCAAATCTGTGGCAATTGCACTGTTCTAATTGGTGTGATTTGTATTGATATTGGTGCAGAAACCTGCACTGATGTCTCTGATGTTGCCCCCACAGTTGGGACTGACATGCAGGAATGAAATTGTGGGAGTTCAGCTGAACGATTTCCTCCCTCTGTCAGTGTGAACCAGGGCTCAAACTGGGCCTTTTGCCTTTGTAGTTCACCTGCTGCTAACCCAGGGACACCATTTCTTAGCAAACTCCCTTAAGTTTACCTTCAAATATATGTAGAAATACAGATTTGCATATCTGAAAATAAAAAAATACTAATCATGGTTGAGATCAAATATTCGCAGCTGCAATCAAAAGCGTGGTTTCACCTTCTGACCTGGAAATTATTCATTGTATGCACCCGGAAGTTCCTGTGCTGGTCAGGATCTCCATCTAGGTGGACATGGCGAGGTCTCTTTAGCAGAGAGGAGGCGCTGCTTATTGGCCGGGTAAGTGTAGGATATGTACTTGTACTTAATCAATGCGGGGTGGATGTCATAGTTAGATTTGGTGTGGGTGGGGTTCATTGATTTGTTTGGCATCACCACACATTTGCTTCCGTCCCATGTGCACACATCACTTCCTGCATTTGTTCTGCTGATGTAAATCAGTAAGGACTATGCAAGTATAAATGAGAGCTCCTTTTATTAAAATATATATGACTTGTTTCACAGCTGGGCGAATTTTCCAGCAAATTTGGACCTTTGAGTTGCATGACAAGTTGTACCCCATGATTCTCAATGACAACCATTCATATCTGTGCTACTTTAGGTCGCACCAACTTCAAAGTAGTCCCTGTACTACTTTGGTGTGACTTGAGGTATATCGGGTACAATATTACACAGGCATTCCCAGAAGTTGGGGCCAAGTTGCAGCGGCAAAGTGGCAGCAAAATAGTGTGACTTTCAGGTCGCAGCAGTGTGAATGAGATTCAAGGATAACACCTTTGAATTTGGCCCTATTGTCACTTGTGCATCCTGAAGGTGTAGCAAATTCGTCCCTGCACTACTTTGGTTTGACTTTGATGCAATTTGAGGTCCATACACCACAAGATTACACAGACATTGCTTCAAGTCATGACAAAGCTGTGCAATTTTAAGGTCGCACAAGTGCAAATGTGGTCTTATTCAAAGGTGTTATCAATTAATCACATTAGGTTACTTTCACACGTGGGTGACTTTTCATGGAGCTTTGGACCTCAGAGTCACATGAAAAGTTGTCCCCCTTGATTTCCATGCATATTTATTAGAGCTGCACGATTAATCGTCATTGTGATTTTTTTCCCCTTTACGATCTTGAAAAAAGAGTTTCACGATTCTTGCTATGCAAAGAACTCTCTCTGCTCTTCTGAAGCCACAGTCGAAAAACCAGGAAGTCTGCCAAGAATTAGAACATTCTTTATCAGTGAACTTAACTAGAAACCTTGTAACAATTTGTCAATTAAATAGAATTCTGTGTAAGTGAGGAAAGTTTAACTACTTAAACACTAAACATTTTTCTGACATTTGTTGGTTTCAGGTTAAAATCATTTTTTTTTTGCTAGAAAATTAATTAAAACCCCCCAACATTATATATATATTTTTTTAGTAGAGACCCTAGAGAATAAAATGGTGGTTGTTACAATATTTTATGTCACACTATATTTGCGCCTTTCAAATGCAATTTTTTTTGGAAAAAAGTACTTTAATGAATTAAAAAAAAAAAAGAAAAGTTAGCCCAATTTTTTGTGGGATAATGTGAAAGATTTTACGTCGCGAGAATCGTGATCTTTTTATTCTAAGCAAAAAAATTGTGATTCTCATTTTGGCCAGAATCGTGCAGCTCTAATATCTATGCAACTTCACCCATGTTCACATAGGTCTGAATTGACATGTCAAATTGTAGGCCAAATCGGCGCCTATTGATGGCAATGGAACTGTCCGAATTGGTGTGACGCCGCAACGATTCCCAAAAGTAGTTCCTGCACTACTTTGGGCGACTTCAGGGGGCGATTTCTTACCTCCCAACTTTTTGAGATGGGTATAAGGGACACCTATTAGCAAAAGTAGGTAGGCATAGGACACCTTCTTAAGGCTCCATTCACACTAGCGCGTTTTTTGATGCATTTTGCAGAAATGCACGGGAATTTTTTAACATGGGTTCCTATGGAACATGTTCACATCAATGCCTTTTTGTTTCTCTGCATTTTTGGAAAGGGTCGGGGACTTTTTTTCATGCGAAAAGCAGCGTTTTGCATGTAATGGATTTCAATGGACAAGCATCAAAAACGCAAGTGCACCGTTTTTGAAACGTTTTTGCATCGTTTTTGCAGCGTTTTTGATGCGTTTTTG
Source organism: Aquarana catesbeiana (assembly GCF_042186555.1). NCBI lineage: Eukaryota > Metazoa > Chordata > Amphibia > Anura > Ranidae > Aquarana > Aquarana catesbeiana. Next base: position 223,907,570 of record NC_133329.1, on the reverse strand, counting down.
CCGTTTTTTTTTTTTTTTTTTTTTTATTTTTTTTTTAGACTGTAAAAAAAAACTGTAAAAAAAAAAACGCAAAACGCAAATCGCGGCAAAAACGCCGCACAAGTGCAAATGGGGCCTTATTCAAAGGTGTTATCAATTAATCACATTAGGTTACTTTCACACGTGGGTGACTTTTCATGGAGCTTTGGACCTCAGAGTCACATGAAAAGTTGTCCCCCTTGATTTCCATGCATATTTATTAGAGCTGCATGATTAATCGTCATCGTGATTTTTTTCCCCTTTACGATCTTGAAAAAAGAGTTTCACGATTCTTGCTATGCAAAGAACTCTCTCTGCTCTTTTGAAGCCACAGTCGAAAAACCAGGAAGTCTGCCAAGAATTAGAACATTCTTTATCAGTGAACTTAACTAGAAACCTTGTAACAATTTGTCAATTAAATAGAATTCTGTGTAAGTGAGGAAAGTTTAACTACTTAAACACTAAACATTTTTCTGACATTTGTTGGTTTCAGGTTAAAATCATTTTTTTTTGCTAGAAAATTACTTAAAACCCCCCAACATTATATATATATTTTTTTAGTAGAGACCCTAGAGAATAAAATGGTGGTTGTTACAATATTTTATGTCACACTATATTTGCGCCTTTCAAATGCAATTTTTTTTGGAAAAAAGTACTTTAATGAATTTAAAAAAAAAAAGAAAAGTTAGCCCAATTTTTTGTGAGATAATGTGAAAGATTTTACGTCGCGAGAATCCTGATCTTTTTATTCTAAGCAAAAAAATTGTGATTCTCATTTTGGCCAGAATCGTGCAGCTCTAATATCTATGCAACTTCACCCATGTTCACATAGGTCTGAATTGACATGTCAAATTGTAGGCCAAATCGGCGCCTATCTATGGCAATGGAACTGTCCGAATTGGTGTGACGCCGCAACGATTCCCAAAAGTAGTTCCTGTACTACTTTGGACGACTTCAGGGGGCGATTTCTTACCTCCCAACTTTTTGAGATGGGTATAAGGGACACCTATTAGCAAAAGTAGGTAGGCATAGGACACTTTCTTAAAGGAGAACAGTTGGGACCTATGTGATTTCACTAGACATCTGTGCAGGAAAGTGCACTGATGTCTCTGAAATCGCTGACAAAGTCGGGCTGAGTCACACTTGTGCGACTTTGGACATCAGAGTCGTATGACAAGTCATACCCCATGATTTTTATTGTGTACCATTCATATCTGTGCAACTTCAAGTAACACTGACTTCAACGTAGTCCCTGTACTACTTTGGTCTGACTTTGATGCGAGCTGAGGTCCATAGACCTCAAGTTTACACAGGCATTCCCTGGAATTGCGGCAAAATTGCTGATGCAAAATCATGGGAAAGTTGCGTGTCTCCTGTGTCCATAGACCTCAAGATTACACAGGCATTGCTTAAAGTCGCATTAAAATCTCGCAACTTTCAGGTCGCACAAGTGTGAAAGGTGCCTAAGTCACTGTGCTGAGTACTATTTTATACCTAGAATATAAAGTAGTCCCACCATCAAACACTAGTAAACATATGTTCTCAATATAATTGTGCTCAAATGGCTGAAAATCACACAGATGGTATCACCTACTGAAAGCTTGCATTGTACTCAGAAGCATATACTGAAAAGAGGCAAATGCCTATTAGCCAATGCCACATCGGCACAAGCATGGTTGTTACTATAATATTAATGCCTGAAATGCAAAACATTATTGTATTGAATCAAACATTAGTAAATGTATTTTCTCTGTAGGTAAGTGCTCAGCTCTGTAGCATAGCGGTATACCCTGCTGCCCCCAAAAGTTCAAGCCATGAATTCAAATCCCACTGACAGCATCACCTCCCAGAAGTGTGCATTGTACTCAGAAGCATAATTAGGCAAAGCACATCAGCTTGCTTTATTCCATATTTTAACTCTTCAAATGCATGCAATGGTATGTACTTATTCAATAATATGGTATGGAATTCCAAAATTCAAGGAAAAAAATGTCGTAGGGTCCCCCCAGTACATACCAGGCCCTTCAGTATGGACTTTAAGGGGAACTCGACACCAAAATGTTAAATAAATTTAATGTGGGGCCCCCAAAATCCATACCAGACCCTTACCTGAGCATGCAGCCTGGAGGTCAGGATGGGGGGGACGAGTGAGCACCCTCCCCTTCTGAACCTTACCAGGCCACATGCCCCAAAGCACCTTTTCCCCATGTTGATGGGGACAAGGGCCTCTTCCCGACAACACTGGTCAGTGGTTGTCGGTCTGCAGGCAGGGGGTTTATCAGAATCTGGAAGCCCCCTTTAACAAGGGGGCTCCCAGATCCTGCCCCCTATGTGAATAGGTATGGGGTACATTTTACCCCTACCCATTCACCAAAAAAAGCAGTGAAATGTAAAAAAATTAATAGCCGGTTTTTGACAAGTCCTTTATTGTAGAATAGCTCCGAGCTGTCTTCTTCCCTGAGCCATCTTCTCCAGACACTGTCTCTCCCTCCTCCATCTTCTCCCCGAGCTGTATTCTCCCAGAGCCGTCTCTCCTGCCGCCGCCATCTGCTGTGTTCTTCCGCACCGCTGGTTACCCGCTAATAAAAAAAAGCTGCTCTTCTTCCATGGTGGTCTTCCTCCGCTGTGTTGTCACCCGCTGTGTAGTGTCTCTTACATAGCCATGGAGCGGACTCTCCGGGTGACATTATCGGATGGCCACAGAAGACCGCCACAAGAAGAGCGGCTTTTTTTTTATTAGTGGGTAACCGGCTGCGCTGAAGAACACATCAGCGGGAGAAGATGGTGGCAGCAGGAGAGACAGCTCGGGGAGAAGAAACATCAAACACTAGTGAATGTATTTTCTATGTATTTTCTATGTATTTTTTATGTATTTTTTATGTATGACTGTGCTACACCCAATAGGCTAGCGGTCAGCACTTCTACCTTGAAGAACTCATGGGTTCAAATCCCACAGAGATAATACTAAAAGATTGAATTGGTGAAAAAAAAGCAAATGACAATTAGCCAAAGCAGCCTATGCTGAAAATAGGTGAATGGCAATTAGCCAATGCACTTTAAATTTAGCTGATTCTATTATATTAACTCTTCAAATGCATGCAATGATATGTAGGTATTCAATACTATTATGGTGTGAAATTCCAAACACCACACACTAACTAATAGGCAGATTACATTTTTTTGTTTGTTCATTTTAATTCGCTTGTGCACTGAAAAAATAAACACAGCTGGGGGATGGTAGGTTGGTATTTGAACTTGTACCATGAGTACTGTGGAGACATCTGAGCAGACTACTAAGCCATTGTGCTAAGTATGAGACCTGCATAATAGTGTAGTATGATTAAAGAATGAATATAAATAATTACCGCTTTATAGTCACCTAAATTAAAAAATAAAAAACAACATAGAACAAATAGATAACCTAAATGTCTAATACATGTAACTTTACAGAATAGCAGACATTACTATGTAATAATAATTCATAACTGCATTAGTTAGCAAAAGAAGGAAAAAACTAGGAATACTAATTGCAACATACATCAATAGATGCACACGACGTAGAGCACATCTCACATAAAAATGTTTCTTTCACATACATGGATCATGATTACAGTGCAGTGCTATATAACAACTTGGTAGGAATTGGCATTTGCATATATGCGGAAGCGCTAGTTAGCGCCAGCTTAGAATTTACTAACATGTGTTTCTCACTAATAGCGCTAGTTTTTCCTTCGCACATTCGCCTGTTGAAAAATGGTCACTGGTTCGTATTCCCAACCACACCACAAGACTACCTTCCTGGAGTTTGCATGTTCTCCCTGTGCCTGCGTGGGTTTCCTCCGGGTACTCCGGTTTCCTCCCACACTCCAAAGACATGCTGGTAGGTTAATTGGCTTCTGTCTAAATTGGCCCTAGTATATGAATGTGAGTTAGGGACCTTAGATTGTAAGCTCCTTGAGGGTAGGGGCCCATATTAGTGTATAATGTATATGTAAAGCACTGCGTAAATTGACGGCACTATAGAAGTACCTTAAATAAAAATAAATAAGTCTTCACTAATATTATGGTGTGAATCTCCAAAACACCATACACTAGCTAACAAGCAGTTTACATTTGATAAACTTTATTGTATGGTATATAAACCATCAAACACTAGTAAAAGTATTTTGTATATATAATTGTGCTCAGCCCAATAGGCTAGCAGTTAGCACCTCTACCTTCAAACATCCAGGTTTTGAAAGACTCATGGGTTCAAATCCCACAGAAGAATCCTAAAAGATTGCTATTGGTGGAGAAAAGGAGAATTACTGTTAGCCAGTTAGCCAATTAGCCAAAGCAGCATACAGTGAATGCCAAGTAGCCAATACACTTTAATGTGTTTGATATTATTGTATTAACTCTTCAAATGCTTGCAATGGTATGTAAGTATTCACTAATATTATGGTGTGAATCTCCAAACACCACACACTAGCTAACAAGCAGTTTACATTTGATAAACTTTATTGTATAGTATATAACACATCAAACACTAGTAAAAGTATTTTGTATGTATAATTGTGCTCAGCCCAATAGGCTAGCAGCTATCACCTCTACCTTCAAACATTCAAGTATTGAAAGACTCATGGGTTCAAATCCCACAGAAAAATCCTAAAAGATTGCATTGGTGGGAAAAGGAGAATGCCAGTTAGCCAATTATCCAAAGCAACACAAATATACGTGTGTATATATTTACTGAAAATAGGTGATTGCCAAGTAGCCAATGCAGTTTAATGTGAAAGTTTTTTATTGTATTAACTCTTTAAATGCATGCAATGGTATGTAAGTATTCAATTATATTATGATGTGACATTCCAAACACCACACACTAGCTAAAGGGCAGTTTACATTTCTTTGTTTGTTTATTTTAATTCACTTGTGCACTGAAAAAATAAACACAGCTGGTGGATGGTAGGTTGGCTGTTGTTTGAACTCATACCATGAGTGGTGTGGAGATATCCAAGCAGACCACTAAGCCATTGTGCTAAGTACAAAACCTGCATAATAGTGTAGTATTACTAAAGAATGAACATAAATAATTACTGCTTTATAGTCAACTAAATTAATAAATAATAAATCAAAAACATGAAAAAAACAACATACAACAAATAGGTAACCTAAATGATTAATACATGTAACTTTACAGAATAGCAGACATTACTATGTAATAATCATTCAGAACTGCATTTCTTAGCAAAAGAAGGAAAAAAAAACTAGGAATACTAATTGCAATATAAATCAATAGATGCACGGGAACTAGAGCACATCTCTGATAAAAAATGTTTCTTTCACATACATGGATCATGGCTACAGTACAGTGCTATATAACAACTTGATAAGAATTGGAATTTGTATATACGCGGAAGCGCTAATTAGCGGCAATTTAGAATTTACAAACATTTGTTCTCCGCTTATATCGCTGATTTTCATGCGCAAATTCGCCGTTTTGTTTCCATTTGGCTAAAATGGGCTCTATTATTTGCCATAGTGCCCAGTACTTCCTGGAGTTATAGTAAATGACCCCCAAAGTGTTTAGGAATCAAAACTGAACCTAAAAAAGTCAGGTTTATAGTAAAACTACTCAGTCCACTACTTGATATGTATACATTGGGTAAAACAACATTGCAAAAAGTAACATCTGTAGGACTATACAACCCACAACATGGGGCCACAGACTGATAGATCTGTTGATTGCTATCGCAGAATTGCAACTTAGAATCTGTATACAGATCTCCACACATGTGGGTAAGCCAGGCCACAGATGAGTAGAAAAACAAACGTTCCATTGAATGAAAGAAAAAGTTTGATACAATTGTGCCATTATTGTCATGAACATTTTTTTTTCATCTGTAAAAGCGATGCAATGTATTTTGACCTCTTTAAATAATAACATTAAACTGGGTTTACTATATTAAATAGCTTTGCTTCACACACTTCCAGACCCATCTGGCTGGATTCCTTTTTGTGATTACAAGGCTGCAATACACAAAATGTTGAATTCACTTGTCCCCTACAGCAGCTAGCACTAGCTTCAGGACATTTTTTATTTCCTGTAGCTGAAAACACTCACTACACTAGAAAAACACATACACTACACTATGGTCATCAAAATAAGATGACAGAATATGACAGAACTTTCATGACAGAGAACATCTTTTTTGCCTATTTTAATTTAAAAAAAAATATGGAGGATGGGGGCGGGACTTTGTGTGAGGCATGTTGGTGAATATGTCCACATTATAAAAACTGTGATGGTAAGATGTCTAGAGTTGATCCTGTATCAAATGATGATACCCACAGAATATATTGCAAGGAAATGATACATAGTTTAATACAGAAAGATCATAAAACCACATACATGATAAAAGGAGTACATTTGGGCTACAATGAGGTATGTTGACATACGAAGTTTACAGACATGGTTTGAATAATGATAATACATGTACAGGACATGGTAAAATAGTGTAACACATGGTACAATAAATAGATGTATGCATCGATAGATGTTAACTCTACGCGTTTCTTGGCTTGAAACCAATCGTCAGGAGTCTGATGCAGTGTAGCTGCATTGAAAGAATAACTGTGTGTCAGTAGAAGTATGGGGAAAATGGACGCATAAACATGCAAAATAGTTTAGATATACTCACAGACGATGCATGGGTGAATGATAACCCATACAATGTGGTGCAATGTTGGTCTGGGTACACTGAATCTCACCCGGGGTTGAGGCAGAGAGCACGCTCCAAGGAGACCATCGGCCCCGACCGACCAGGTGGCCGGAGCACCTACAAGGGCCACCAAGTGGGGACAGATAGCGAGGCCCAGAGAATGGGAAAAACGCTGGGAATGAAAAAAGGAGATGAGAGTGTGAGTGACTTGCGTGAAAATAAGGGAGTGAATGGAGGAGTGAAAAGGGAGAAAAAGACAAGGAGAGGGGCCCAGAGTGTACATAAGTATGAGTAGTGGGAATAGCCCATCACACAAGAAGGAAATATGTGAACTGAAATGTGAGTGTGCAAAACCAGAAAGCCACTGCAGGTGTCAGTGAAGAAGTGTAAGAGTGTATAAGGAAGTTACCTGTGGTGAGATAGCCAGGCCAGTTGACGTGCCCCGAAGAGACATGGTGAGCGCACGAGGTGCCCGGCCAGTGACGGCCGTAATAAAGCCGAGGGCTAGGGGCGCGCTCACGCCAACGTCATAGGCGGACCTGATGACGTGGCGGGGGGCGGGCAGCCAGGAACATCGTGTGGCCACCCCCCAACCCAGCAGCGTCAAGGTCCTGGTTGGTAAATCACCAATAGGCTCCGCCTACGGCAGCCAAAGGCGCCGGAGGCGGGACGTGGGAGTAATGACGCTGATGCGTCGAGGCCAGGACCCGCCCCCGTCAATGGTAGGGTGGGTGGCGGGTAATGGACTGGGCGCATCGCAACCCCGGGAAAAGACCAGATAGATCCCGGCACCAACTGCATCCAGAGAGCAGCAAGCAGACAGCGTGTATGATCAGGGAGAATAAAAAATATATAGATGCTATGAATACAAAAGAAAAGGAAAATAAAGGGAAGGGCAAAATAAATAAAATAGGCAAGCCATATGAAGGCTGGTGGTCTCTGCCCTGATTGGAAACAGTGATTGGCAGAGAAAGTGACATAGTAGCCACAGAATCTTGCAATGAATGAAGTCATTTAGCAAGAGAGTGTGGATGGAATAACTGTAATCCTGGATATTTAACTGGTATGACTAAGGGGCAAACAGAGAATATAAAGGTAAAAAATGGGAGACAAGTTGGACAGATAAGAGGATGAATAAAAACAAAAACAGAAATAGAGAGCAGCTTTAGCCCTGAATTAAATCAGTTTATATTGTCTGACTAAAGGGAAAACAAATAAACCCAATAAGCAAAGAAAAAAGAGACAAAGGACAAAAAATGAACAACAAAGAGGGACAACTTTAGCCCTGAATTAAATCAGTATTTGCCTGACTAAAGGGGGGGACAATGACGACACAAATTTTCAGCCCTGAATTAAATCAGTATTAATTTAGCTAAAAAGAGAAATAACAAAAACAAAGAAAACAAATGGGATAAGCTAACGGTATCAATAGCTGTGTTAGTGTAACTCTTGCACTGAAGTAAGTCAGTAGGCGAGATGGGGGACCATCGGTCTCTATAACATAAAAGATACCAAGGGGAAGAGGAAGACAACAAAGCAAAACAAAAATGAAAAGATAAATAATGTAACAGTGTGAGGAATGGATAAGATAGGAAATGGGTAGGTATGGCATGAGGAGGGTAAATGGGATTGGGAGGTATGAGTTTGATAGGTGGATTGTCAGGTCACAGGGAACAGGTGTCTACCACCCTGGTAATTATATGTCAAATTGGGGTTGTGACCTGTCCACTCATTTTGTGTGAACAACCAACATCACAACCCCAATTTGACTATTTTAATTTTATTTTTTTCCATTGATAATCCTATAAATGAATAGGAAATCATTCATTCTAATAAAAATTTCCATCATGTTCGATCAGTCATTTTCGAAGTCCACACCAAAATCATCTGTCACTGTGGGCACACTAATTATTCAAAAATTGAACAATCCTTCTGTTGATATGAAATTTAAGTAGCTGTAGCTTGTGGTGTATGTGCAGACTCAAAGGAAAAAGGAATTAAAAGCAAAAGGTTTACAGGATAACCCAATGGAAGCAGCAGAAGAGGAATGGGGGGGGGGCAGAATGTTGCAATGATGAGGACCAAATCCCAATTGTGAACAACTGCACACCTCTAAACTAGGTAAATTCAAATCAGGTAATCCCCCATAATTCCTATAACTTTTTTGAACATAAAACAAACATGAATATCATTAATAAAAAAAAAGCAGTTTGTGATCAAGTTGTTTCCAGAGTTCTGTTGCTTAGTGTTTACAGCTTAGCTTTAGAACAAGAAAAAGTTATCTGTATATTCAGCACAATATTTTCACCAAATTTATATTGTATTTCACAACAGTATCTATTTAAATGGAGCAAACTCTAAAGCAACGTGTAATGTAAGCATTTTCTTTTCAGCCATCATGGGGATTTTACTTAGAATTCTGAAATATGCTATGTCATTGAACTTTACATTCCCTGGATTGCCTTAATCATATGCAGTGTAAGAGGTTATGTTGCTTTACCATTATTATGATGCTTTATATACAATATTTTCCAAAGCTTATAACCCAGAAAGTTCAGATCATTTTTTTCATTGACTTATATTCTTTCTTCAAGAGAAAATTAAGTCTCTGATGGATTTGAAAGGTTTTTGTTAAGCAAAAATGCCCCTGGGTTTTGGTGCAATAGGAATGACAGAATATATTTCTAAGATTCTAATCACTTTAACATGGTTTGAATACAAGTGCCTTACTGTGATAAGGATGTTAGATTCCCTTATGTTAATTACTGTATTTTAACTGAGACTAATTTGACAGCCACTAACATATCTCATATAACATTGCCTACAAAATAAGTGACTGCTCAATGGGAATACAAAAGCTGTTTGTAGCACCTCCCTACAGGTTTGTCAGAATATATGGAAATGTGGACTCTGGTAAACTAGAGCACATGTAAAATGTTATCTGTTCCTCTTAAAATAGCTCGAGTGAAGCATTGCTTACTACTACTGATCGGCAACAATTTCTTTTGCCATTTATACTCCTTACTGTCTTCTGAACATATTCTACCAGATCTTTGGCCCCAAAACAGAAATGTTGCTTTTGCTTTTTCTATATCTTCACCAATGTGCTGTCAGCTTTGCCAGTCATTTTAAATTGTGAAGTTGCATTATGTCAAATAGAAAGCCACTGGACATTTTCACATGAGGAAGTGAACAGGCATAACTGTTGTGCCTGAAATGGGTGTATTTCAGAGATGGTGTGTGTGTGTGTTTGTGTTGCTCTCTGTTCAACAGAAGCAAGTCTAACAACCAGCTTAGGTTGAACGGTTATGCTAGAAAACCAGCATTTAATCAGCTGATGTTTGCAGCACTGATCAGTGTATTCTGAGAGGGGTGGGGTATACCCAGCTCAGTACTTGTTGAAGGACATTCCAAAAAGAAGCATCTTCTTTTTGTTTATTGTTCTTTATAGAGCTTAGCTTCATGTTCTTTGTAGGCCCTTTCACACTTGAGAAAGTCATTTGACAATGCACTCCTCTGTGGATAGTGTCATAATAGTGCGAATTCAATTCATACTTGGGAAAAAAATAAAGTGAACATTAGGCTCTGTCAGGATTATGTTTCTTCACATTTTCAGTCTTTATGGACAGCATATCAAGGTATAAACGTGTTTGGAAGGGTGTCCAAGATAGGGGGCAGTTTTGTTTTGTTGTAATCATTCTGCCTTTAGAAAGTAATTCTGCAAGGTCCCAAAACATCAGCCTGTGATGCTTCTTGACTTATGTGAATAAAGGACAACATTACCACTGTACCAACGTGTACTAGCTAAGATCCCTAAAGTACATTCACAGGGAGCGCTGATCCAAGTGGTGTAATAAGTACCAAAATAAATTGATGAAGTTCAAATACACTTTTAATACTGTAAAAGGATAGAGTTCATGTGCATTAAACATCTCATAAGGATAATTTCAGATGACTAAGGTGCATAACAGATGAGGGTACAAGCCAAACTCATATGTAACTGATGGTAATATTAGCACCTAGACGTGGGTCCAGATGGATGACTTGGATCCCATGGACTTCTTGATGGTAAGCAGGGTGGATAGGTGACACCGGGGAGGATGGAGACAGCCAGTAGCAGCAAGAGGACCTGTAAGCAATGCACCTGTGGGCCGGATTGACCCACTCGGAGACCAGAAGTGATGCCAGATGCTGACAGAAGTGTTTGACAGTGCTCCTCAATGTGAGGGAACCACAGGACTCAGGAAACTGCCCCAAAAGTAACGCGGCTGAAAAAAGCAATGAAAAGGCAAATACATTAATAGCAGGTAGCAGGAACAAAGGACTACTTGTTTCGGAGATCAACCCCTTCCTTGTGTCACATGTTTTTTTTTTAGCTAAGATCCTTATTTACATAGGATTGGGGGCAGGTGGTAAAATATATACTAGTTGAAGATGATATTTTAGATGTTTACTCTCCATCTTTTTTAATTCAATTGCTGAGTAATTCATTTAATGTAGCAGTAAAAATCAAATTCTCCAAATGCAAGGCCATAATATTCTCCAAAAAAAAAAAAAAAACAGAATGCTGCATCAAGTTGCATGATGAACCGCCTTCCAACTGTCGTATAGACAAATGATGATGGAGCAGGGCGGCTCTCGTTCTGGGGCGATGTCATATGACAGCGCCCAGTTTCATCATGATAACGCACCCGGGGGGGTGCGCAGTTCGGCGATCAGGGGTGCATCATTTCCCTGGGACATGGGACCCCAATGGGACCCCAATCTCAGCAAAGAGCCACGTCTGAAGCTCTTTATCCATGTGATCAACTGTGTCCAATCACAGCCAATCACATGTAAATGAGGAGATGCCGTTTATCGTCTCTCTCCCCGCCTCACACTGACAGAGTGTGAGGAGAGGAAAGCCGATCAGCGGCATTTCCTCACAGGGGAGACATGTATAGGTAATCAGGGCACTGCTCATCAGTGCCCTCATTACAATGCAGCCCCAACAATGCCCATCAGTGATGCCACTCTGTGCCCATCAGTGACATAAGTCTGTGCCCATCAGTGACACCAGTCTATGCCCATTAGTAATGTAAATTGGTTCCCATCAGTGAAGTCATTCTGTGCTCATCAGAGATGCCAATCAGTGCTGCCTTTCAGTACCCATCAGTGCCTGCCCATCAGTGCCACCAATCAGTGCTGCCCACCAGTGCCCATCAGTGCTGCGCATCAGTGCCACCTATCATTACCCATAGGTGCCACCTATCAGTGGCCATCAATGCCACCTATTAGTGCCCATCAGCGCTGTATATTAGTGCCTCCTCATCAGTGCCACTCCATCAGTGTCCTTCAGTGCTGCCTCACCAGTGCCACCTCATCAGTGCCCATTAGTGCAGACTATCAGTGCCACCTCATCTGCGCACATAAGTGAAGGGGAAAAATGACTTAATTACAAAATTTTCTGACAGAAACAAAGAAAACCTTATTTTTTCAAAGTTTTCTGTTTAGCAAAAAAATAAAAAACCCAGCAGTGATTAAATACCACCAAAAGAAAGGCACATTTTTGGGAAGAAAATGCTAAAAAATGTATTTGGGTTCAGTCTTGCATAACCACACAATTTTCATTCAAAGTGCGACAGAACTGAAAGCTGAAAATTGGACTGGGCAGGAAGGGGGTGAAAGTGTCCAGTAGTGAAGTGGTTAAAGACTTTCTTCTGTGATTTTATAAATAACTGTTGCAAAGAGAGACTGTGAAAATAATGATTAGATTACAATTTTGAGAATGCTATTTCAATCTGTGGTTGAAAAGCACTGACTGAATATTCAAAGCTAAATGAACATTCAAGGCCCTTATCCTCAGCCCCATGGTTATGTCCTAATTGTGCAAATTAGGTTTCATTGTGACATTGCTGGGAGATAAGTGTAATGTACATGGTGGTCCAGAAATATCTTTCTCAAGCAGGTGCCCATAGAAGAAAGTTGGGCATCTTGCAAGTATTACGATGAGAGGCTTGCCCTGGAGGTGTACCAGACATGTTCATCTGGAAGAAAATCCCAGGACAGACCTAAAACATACTGTTTGGACTGTATATCCCAGCAGATCCGGGGATTCACTAATAAAGATAATATGTATAATATATAGGGGTGGTAAAGAAAACTCTTAAAGAACAAATAGTAGAAGCAAATAATTAGTGTATTCATTTCTCAAAATCCATAGACAATCTCTAATTGCTTTCACTTTTTCTGAACATCAGGTATGTTCACAAGACAGTGCTTATAAATACCCTCTGTTTAAATCAGAGAGTTCACATAATTTATCTTTCTAAATCTGTGTAACCCACAAGCATTATAGTTACAGTACAGAGGGAATATGCTTTGGTAGCATGTACTAAACATTTTCATTTACTTCTGCTTATTGTATTACCAATCACATATATACTTTTAGGACAGACTTTAATACAATTGGTGACTAATTGAAACCTTTTTTTAAATTTTAAGTACAATGTTTTGTGTATTATAGATAAAACGGGAAGCATGCACTGGGTGCATTTGAGTATTCATCACCTGGATTACAAACAGGGGTTCTCAAATCGCCAAATTACTGTAAAATGCATTGAGTTGGACTGGTGCAATGCAGCAATGCTTGGATGAAAAATACAATGTATGCATCTTAGAGTTTAATTTTCAATTTTTCACTGGAATGTACCTTTAAGACTCTCAACAGTTATAAAAAAATACACTTAACTACGCAAGCCTTCACATATTTGTTGGATATTAAATGACATGTTTATTGGATTTTGTACCCTCCTCAGGCACATTCAATATCACTCTTTTTATTTAATACTATAAGCTGAATTGCTGCATGTCATCCTATGAGGGTAAGATGGCAGAAACTGATTGCAGACATCAATCATTGCCTCAGTTACATTTCCATTGTCAAGCAGATGTTAGTCACATTAGTATTCTTGTTATTATTGTCCCTAGTATTCCTTTTTCAAGAATACATGTAAACATGGGAAGCCAAGTAAAAAAAGAGGCTAAAATGTCAGATATGTTGTATAGATTTAAAACTGATGAGCCTAGGGATGTGAACAGAAAAATAAACAGTACAATGCAGAGTCTAATAGGAGCAATTGCAACACTGTCAACTACAGTACACTCACAAGTTTAATAGAACGGGCCAAAACCCTCCTGCTGCAATTAAAGAGGAGTAATATGATCTCTACTTGTGATCTTCCAGGTGGTATTGGGCAACATTAAGCATCATTACATACTGTATCAAAGTGATTGAACATTTGAAATATAACACAATAATGGATGAAATCCTAAATAATTCCCTCTATTTTTCTTGTTCATTGAATTTAATGAATTTTTACTTTTTCTTTAGAAAGAAATAAAACATACAAAACATTTGTGAAACCTTCTGGTTTGGATAGTTAGTATAACAAATATATCACAAACAATGCATTGGAGGGCAGAAAAAAGCTGAATTAGCAACATGAACATTTGCAGGTTGCTAACCATAATTCTTTTTCTTAGTACAGTGGTCACAGTGGTACTGTATGTCATATACATACTTATTAGATCATCTGTGCTTTTGGATAATGGTTCCAATCAATCAACTATCTCAGTGCTATGGTCACTTGGTGGTATATTCAGCATTCAAGTAACTGGAGAATGAGAAGGTCAGTTTACTGAGCAATAAAGTATATATATATATATATATATATATATATATATATATATATATATATATATATTAAAAAAGCAAGTTGCTGATCCATTTCTTTTCACACCAAAATATTTGTAAAGCTTACACTTTAAGCAACTTCCTAAATGACATGACAATAATTGTATGTAATGACGATGCATGTGCGTGCACATTTTAGCCTTTGCATTGAAGCTCACTCAGAAAGCTATTGTTACCACAAATGCACCTGAGGAGCAAGTTCTAACTTCTATGTCACTGTGCTCTAATTGCTTTTACCCTGAGCCATAAACTAATTAGAAAAATGGCCACATTCATCATCTCTCACTTTTATACAATATATCTGCCTAGGGAGCAACCAAGCAACCAAATTAAAGTCAAAGTTTTACACACAAAGGATCACTATTTAGTATTGCAAAATTCACCTAGAATCCACTAGATAACAAACAGTGTAACTGCCAATACAACAATGTATATTGCAAGTACACAAAATAGATTGTTTATGGAAAAATGGCTGATATAAAGCGGTCATATTTATGAAATTATACAACTGACTAATGACCTTTACCTCTCTCATATTTAGTTGTTCAAACAAAAGAACAACATTTGCATAGCCAATAAATTCTAACCTAACTTTCTTACTGCACTTTTGGGTCCTTGGCTGTAATCTCCAGGGCTCTAAAGTCTGCCCAATTGTGTTTCTATATTACCACAATTTTTTTTTCTTCACAATACTGTAATATAAAGTGACCATGGTAGCCAAATTTTGGGCTTCATCACCCACAATACAATAGCCAAATAATCCAAATGATCTGTGCAGAATAAAACTGAATTGGCAAATGCAATGGGATACAATATAAAAGAAGAGTATAAAAAAAAGAATAAGTTATACAGAAGGAAAAAATTGAAGATCCAGATAAATGAAGCTAAATATTACAGGACTGTGCAGCAAAGGAAGAATGTGAAAAAAAGAATGTAACTATAAAACAAATGCAATTAATAAAGATTCAAGTCAGTAATTAAAGTGATTGTAAAGGATCATTTAAAAAAAAATAACAAACATATCCTACTTATCTCCACTGTGCAGCTCGCTTTGCACAGAGTGGCCCTGATCCTCGATTTCTGGGGTCCCCTGGTGGCTTTCACGGCTCCTCCCCACATCAGATAACCCCCTAGGAGAAGCGCTCTCCCGAGGGGGTTAACTTGCTGGAGCGCTCCCGAGTCCAGTACTTGCGTCCATGGACACAAATGCCAGACTCGGCCCTGCCCCCCTGGCGCCCACGTCATTGGATTTGATTGACAGCAGCGGGACCCAATGGCTGCGCTGCTATCAATCTATCCAATCAAGTGCCAAGAACCTCGGGCAGAGAGACAACGCGGTCTCGTCCTTGGAAATTCCAGGGCTCAGGTAAGTAAAACGGGGGGGCTGGGTGGCCGGTGACTGACAGAAGTTTTTTCACCTTAATGCATAGAATGCATTAAGATGAAAAAACACGAGGGTTTACAACCCCTTTAAGAACACAGAAGAACGAAAATAAAGCATAATCTGAACATCTGAATTTTTTTTACCCTTCATCCCCTACATTTTCCACACTAATGTTAAAGGTAAAGTATAATATGTATATGTCTCTGTCCCAACACCATCATACATACACAGTGAATTCCGGTATTTGTGAAACTACAAGT
The DNA here is from genome assembly GCF_042186555.1 of Aquarana catesbeiana. Classification (NCBI taxonomy): domain Eukaryota; kingdom Metazoa; phylum Chordata; class Amphibia; order Anura; family Ranidae; genus Aquarana; species Aquarana catesbeiana. Next base: position 223,891,469 of record NC_133329.1, on the reverse strand, counting down.
CCTAGCCTACCTTGCCAGATTTTGACAAAAAGATCCCAATATTGTTTTACAAAGGCTGCATAAGCACTCTTTTTCCATATCAAATATATCAGAAATGACATTAAAACCACAGAGAGATGCAAAAATAACTGGATGTTAGAAAGGATACAAACCCAAAAATCACCAGACACCAGGGGGCTACAACAACATAATATACTAGATGCTTGGGAGAACATGGACATAAAATCACACCACATCAGGGAGTATTCTGCATGCCAGCCACAAGCCAATGAAATAGCAAGGTCATGTTGTCAGACAGTCAAAGCATAACAGAAAATATGTGTTTTAAATTTAATACACCCACAGGACAGAAGAAATTTCCAGCACAACTTTTGACAGTGATGACACCAAGGGGTTGGTTTTAGCATCTAAATATTTTGTTGTGGTTTATGTAAGTCAGCATGCTTTTATTATTTTGGCTGTGTTGCCTAATGAATTGGTACTTACACCTTATTGTGAGAATTTGACTAGACATTGTCTGTTCTATATAGGTACATTGCAAACTATTGAAAATATTTTGCTTGATTATGCACATTACAAATGCAAGTATTAGGAATTTTTGCAACTGATAATCTGACCACTGCCTACATTAATGTATATTTCAGGCTAAATTCCTCTTTAAAATGAGCCTAATGGGTTTTTCTTTTGTCATAGGAATTAATAGTGAAACACTGATAAAGTCATTGTTTAAAAACAACCAGGACAAGTGATAAATGTTTTTACGACTAGAATTTTCTTTGGAAGATTTTTTTTCGATTAACGTAGCAGATGTTCCAATGGGTATTTGAGCTGGTAAGCTAATTGTGGGGGTGGGGTGGGGGCTCTGTAACCCTGTGCATCTACAATAGCTAATATTGTATCCCTGTACAAGAAGGATAATGTTTTTATTTAATTTTTTGACAACATGGTCTACTACCAATAACAATTAATGTTTTTTCAAAGTCAGCTTAAAGAACTGTCCTCATGACTTCATAGGTTGTCATTTATATGAAAGCTACTGTATATAACTGACCACCTGAGTACTAGACTTTTTATACCTCTTCATTATCAGGCCATTTTTTCAGTTTTCAGTGCCCTGGTTGTTGTAACTAACAATTACGTAGTCATGCAAGTGTGTACAGATAGAGTTTTCTGTTGCAATTATTAGCTGAGTGTTTTATTTTTTACTATAAAAGGAAAAAAAGACCAGCCATTTAAAAAAACAAAAAAACAAACAAACAGTTTTCTTTATGAAATGACCCCAAGTAGACACCCCAAAATTATCTCATTTTTGATGCCCATGGAGTACCTGTTCTAACTTTCAGTTTTGGGTGGAGAAATCTGTAAGCTTTTTTTCCCATGTTCAAGGTCCAATAAGAGATGTGTTCCTCAGCTTGTGTACTGTATCTATATAAACCAAAAGTAGAAAAATAAAAAACTAAACAACCAAAAACCCTGAAGAGTAAACTACACAATAATTTATTGGCTATAATAAGCAAAATACAAAGATATTCACAACCACCCCTTAAAAGATAGAGATGGTGGGTATACACAAAACAGTGGGACCCCACCAAACTTTCTGACCCTCCCTGTAAACAATTTGATCCTACATGAATAAGTGGGGGAGCCCGCGGTTATAGAGCCCTCCCTTCCCCAATATATAGCACCCCTTAAGACACCTGTAATACCCCCGGCTACCTTCGGAAGGAGGCTGAACTGTGAAATTCCTGAAGGAACAGCGTGATTTTGCAAATGCAAAAATAATTCACGCTGTTTCCATAAACGAATATCTCAGTGGCTAGCCAAAACCTGCAGTCAGTCAGTCAAAAAATGATGATAAAAATGATGGCCAAAATGTTACAAAAAAAACGTATCAGGACAAGGTATTAGTCCAAATGATGGATAATAAATGGAAAGTAGGAAGAGTCAATACTTCCTCAAATAGGGATCAGTCCCATTATTCTCATCCTGTATGTAAATTGTCCAATATTGTAAATTCACCACTGGATTGGAAGGATAAATGCCATAGAGTTGGAACATCTAGATGTATGACATACAAAATGGCTATATACCAGGGTATCTGTAACATACATATGTATCCTCAACGCTGAAAATGCTGTATAAAGATATTGTTTCAATGAACATCTGATTGCTGTATGTCCTCCAGGTGGAGGTAGAGGAATAAGCTGTAATACTACCTTATATAATACTTTATTCCTTGCTCCAGCAGCCTTTTACCATGCTGTGAAACCAGTCTACTATAGCCTCTTTAATGCACTCTAGCCAGTTGCAATAGTCCTGCATTATATGTGAGGACAATTAAGTAACTGTTACCTAACTGTAGAAGAGAAAATCAGCTTTCCTGCTCTGACAGACAGGCAGTGTTGTTGTGTGCTGTGTAATGAACATAAATAGAACATAATTAAAGAACATAAATGTAAATCCATTGGCAAATAAAGCTGCTCTCATATATATATATATATATATATATATATATATATATATATATTCACTTGTGCTATTAACTGTTTTCCCAGAGTTCACTTTAAAGCTCTATTGTGATGTTTGCAATACATGTATTGTTATATTCCTTCTTTTTTGGAATTGCAACAAAAAAAAATGTTTGGGCACAGTTTAGAGGCAATGAGAACCACACATCACTGTTAATAATTTTAGCCAAACAGCTGCAGAAAGTAAAAACAAATTGGACTTTAAGTATTGTAATTTTTTTTTAAAAAGTGTTTAGGTAGCGCAATTAGGAAATGTGGACTATAATTATCACCCTCAGCCACTATAAGATCCCAAAGGTCTAACGTTGACCTTGCCTAATACTTTATAAATACTTTATAAACAGTGAGGTTGATTTACTAAAACTGGAGAGTGCAAAATCTGGTGCAGCTCTGCATAAAAACCAATAAGCTTCCAGGTTTTATTTGTCATGGCCTAATTGAAAAAGCTGAAGTTAGAAGCTGATTTGCTACTAAGCAGTACTGCACCAGCTTTTGCATTCTCCAGGTTTAGTGAATCAACCACAGTGTGTCTGATAGTGACAATGTTAACAACCCTGAATTACAGTTTTTCTCCATTGTTTTGGCTCATTTCTTGAAACAGAAATGACATTCTCAAAACAACATGGACAAATCTCCAAACCACTTGGCAATTGTTCACAACTGAATTGAATTTCTCATTCATTTCATCAAAATTGCAAATGTCTCAGTACATGTCTCAGTGTCTCAATACATCTTTCAAATGATTAAGTACAAGTAGCCTACATTTAGCACAATTTCCAAGTGAATAGATCTTGTTGATCTAAACTGATTGTCAATTCTCAGTCTAATGGTTGTTCTCTCCAAAACGTGTCAGCGTCATTTCATTGTTTAAGTCATCACATGCACAATAGTCTGTTCAATTGTCAAAATTATTCAGGAACATAATACCATGAATACCATATATGAATCTCTTGGAACATTTGATAAAATGATTACAGCAATTGATAGTCAGGTGCAACTAGAACTTGACTAACAAAGGAGGAGTCGGAGTTGGTCTCAGATGACCAATCAAACAGTATGTTTAGTTACCTGACAGGTGCTGTCCATGATTGTAAATGCTGCGAAACATGTATATATAGAGTTTGACCATGCAGGACCAGTACAATTTCTGAACATGGAGGCACCTGGCCAAGTAAATGAACAAGGGAAACTGCCTGCTCGAGGAAGAGGAAGAAGAAGAGGAAGAGGAGTAAGGGTGAGTGGTGGTGGAATAGGGGGAAGAGGCAGAGGAGCATGAAGACACTATGCTGTCCCTGATGAAATTCGGGCCACAATTATAGATCATGTCATCAACCATGGCCTCACAATGGCAGAGGCAGGTCGCCGAGTGCAGCCTAATGTGCCTCGCTCTACAGTCTTCTCTATCATCCAAACCTTTCGCAGGGAAAACAGGTATGTAGTCAGTCAATGATGGAATTATATAATGTATAGGACAGGACACTGTGCATAGAGCAACAAATATGTTTATTTACTCATTTACGTATTCATTTAGTGTGTGTGTGTGTGTGTGTGTGTGTGTGTGTGTGTGTGTGTGTGTGTGTGTGTGATAGGCCTACAGTATTACAGTATCTTACCTCAGTGGGATGTTACGTATGATACTAACAATGACAAGAAAAATATTGTAGAAAATAAACTATGGAATAGTATGGAATAGTTTATTTTCTACAATATTGATGATACAGTTTACAGTAGTATTCCAGTCACTGTGCAGTGATGCATTGGAATTGTGGTAAAGTTACTGTAAGTAAAACAACAATACGATTACATTGGTAACTCATTCTGTACGGAATACATAAGGTATAAATTACGAATGGAGTGTTGTCCTTTGAATTCTATGTCTAGGATTGGATGACAACCTGGCACGGGTGGCCGAGGAAAACTTCTCAATGAACAACAAGAACAAGAGATCTGTAACATGGTGTTTGCAAATAATGCCATCACATTGAGATAGATCCGCACTGCAATCCTACAAGACAAAGCCATATTCCAAAATGTCACTCTATAAGCATCTCCACAATAGCCCGCATATTGAAGAAGCATCAGATGACAATGAAGCAAATTTACAGGGTACCATTTGAGAGGAACTCTGACAGAGTGAAAGAGCTGCGGTACAAGTATGTACATGTAAGTCAGTCACTGGTTGTCCATCAAGATAACCTTTTTACAATCACCATAAGCAGTGGTTCCCGAAATGTATTGGTTTCAGTACCCACTTTACCTGATTTCTGAATCTAGGTAATCCAGTTATGAAAGTATTTGATTTACGTATCTGATTTATAAACATTTTGTCTAAAAACTGCAGCTTACTGTATGATGCAATTATCATTATAATCCTTATTTTGAAGAATATAACATACAATATAGTAAGAAAAAGGGTCAAAGAGCTGCAATTACAGTAGTGCCTCCCATGTAAATCTATCTAATACTGTGGGTTTTACTGTAACATTCCAGTAAGTCTACTCATTCATAATTTTTCCCCTCCCCTTTCTGTCAAATACCCCCTGTAGTACCTCTGCATAGGGTACATGTACCCCAGGTTTGGAACCACTGGAATACTGGCCAGTAATATATTGAACTTGTGTAGAACATTCCTATGTAACTGTCTGTAACTGTAGTGTATGACTCTTCTGTATGACTGATTTGATGTTTTCTTTTTTTACTCTATTGTAGTGAATAATGGCATTGGAAGGAAACGAGACCTCTCACATACTCGTGTATGTGGATGAAGCTGGCTTCAACCTGGCCAAGGGCCGAAAATGTGGCCGAAATTTTATTGGCCACTGGGCCACGGTGGATGTCCCAGGCCAGCGAGGGGACAATATAACTATGTGTGCTGCCATTTCTGAGAATGGTGTGGCCACTCACATCCCCAGTCTTGGCCCATACAATACACAGAAGCTCCTCATCTTCTTGGACCGCCTTCATTTGGATTTGATCCCTGAAAATAAGAGAGGTCTCATAGGGCCTCACCTACCACAATATATAATTGTATGGGACAATGTGAATTTCCACCGTGGCCTGCTTATCAGGGCCTGGTTCACTGCTCATCCAAGGATGGATATGGTGTTCCTACCACCTTACTCTCCTTTCCTCAACCCTATTGAGGAGTTTTTCTCCGCTTGGAGGTGGAGAGTGTATGAGCTCAAGGTCAGAGGTCCCTGCTCCATGCAATGGATGCTGCCTGTGAGGATATTACAGGAGATCAGTGTAGGGGATGGTTTCGACATGCACACCATTTCTTCCCGCGTTGCATCGCAAGGGAGGATATACGCTGCAATGTTGATGAGAATCTGTGGCCAGACAGATAGCAGCATGTGGATGGGCAGGAGGGTGAGGACGGTGGCCAGTGAAGAGATGTTACAGTAGTTGTGAAACTCCAGCTTTATTTACAGCATTGTCGGCTAAATGTAATTTTCCTTGTTTTTTGTTTGTGTGTTTATATTTCCGTATATTATGCTGTATACATTTTCTTTTTACTCTGATGTATGGAAGTTACTTTGTGTGTGAATGATAATGGTTACAATACTGTAAAGTATTTTTTCCTTGGCAGTATGAGTGCAATGTGTGATGTCAAACCTTGGAGGCTACTCTTACCCTAAAATCTTTTCTTTTTTTTCAGTTTTATACACAATTGTATTCAGTTAGCTAGACAAAAACTGTACAGTAACCATTGTCAATGAAGGACTGGGCTAATGCTCCGTACACACGGTCGGATTTTCCGATGGAAAATGTCCGATCGGAGCGTGTTGTCGGAAATTCCGACCGTGTGTGGGCTCCATCGGACATTTTCCATCGGATTTTCCGACACACAAAGTTGGAGAGCAGGAGATAAAATTTTCTGACAACAAAATCCGTTGTCGGAAATTCCGATCGTGTGTACACAAATCTGACGGACAAAGTGCCACGCATGCTCAGAATAAATAAAGAGATGAAAGCTATTGGCCACTGCCCCGTTTATAGTCCCGACGTACGTGTTTTACGTCACCGCGTTCAGAACGATCGGATTTTCCGACAACTTTGTGTGACCGTGTGTATGCAAGACAAGTTTGAGCCAACATCCGTCGGAAAAAATCCTAGGATTTTGTTGTCGGAATGTCCGAACAAAGTCCGACCGTGTGTACGGGGCATAAGACTGAAAGGTGGATATGAGGGATATTTCAATGGTCCTCTGCCTTAGAGACAAAACATCTAAACATTTTGACTTGCAGTGCTTACACAATGCCAAAGGGACGAAGCATTTTGGGGGCACTGACTATTTGAATGAGAAAGAAATTTATTTTTGACACATGAGTGAACTGTTTTGGGAAAGATATGAGCTTTTGAAGGTGAACCATGGTGTTGTGCTGAACCATCCAGTTTATTTTGGCAAAAGCACCAAGAGAGTTGAGAACGTCTGGTCTGTTTCAAGAAATGAGCCAAAGCAATTGAGAAGAATCTTTGCCATTTTGGGGGCAGTGACTCTTTATATGGGAAAGGAATATGGTTTTGAAGCATGAGTGAACAGTTTGGGGGAGATATGAGCTTTTGCACGTGAGTTAAAGAGTTGTGCTGAACTGTAAGACTGTTTTGCTAAATGAACTTAGAGTTTTGAGAATGTCATTTCTGTTTCAAGAAATGAGCCAAAACAATGGAGAAAAACTGTAAGCAGTAAGACATGGTGAGAAGAATTAGTGGTAGCTTGTAGTAATTACTGCCAAATACCAAATTCACTGTGAATGTGATGAATGTGGAGCCCTTTTAAGACAGCAAGTTACTGCTGTAATGTAATTTCAACCTCATAAATTTACTATGGCTATGGAGTGTGATAATATGACTGCACACGTGACTCAAACACTTCCCGTGATGCATAATGTCACTAGGCAGCCCTAATAGGTCCAGTATGTTCATGTGCACAGACTATGCTGACCATGGAGCTGTAGGAAACATAATGAGAGTAATACTATAAACACACTGGCTTTTCCGATTGAAAGTGCAAATTGCTTGGCTGTCAGAATCCAGTGGCATGATTCGCTGAAGTAGAAAAAGTATGCATATTAAGAGTTTAGAATTTTTTTGCTTTTATTGGATCCATACCAGTGACTGAGAAAGTACTAAAGCCCTTTAATCACGCATGACAGCCCTGTAACAATCTTTTTCAGGAATACGTCAGCAATGTTAGCTTAAATATTGCTATCAGCACATCAGCACATGGCTACTTTAGATACTTAATGACAAAATCTCTTCTGAATTTGTGTAAAAAAGTATCGTCAGACTGAATAAACAGAAATCCAAATGGCCAAATGTTACCAGGAACATGTGGTGTAAACATCAAGTGAATTGTACAGTCCAGGTCAATTTCTGAGCTAGTTTACTCAAGTGTGAAGACTCAGTGAAGTTTTAACAGTCTTGTACCCCATAAAAAAATTATTTTAACAAGCTTCTGTACATATGGAAATTTCCCAAATTATTAGTCATACAATGACTAATTTAAAAATTGCAAAAATTTAGTTGACAATGAAGATTTATATATATATATATATATATATATATATATATATATATATATATATATATATATATATATATATATATACATATATAACATTAATGCTGGAAAAAATTGATTAACAGAACCCTAAAGAAAAATAGTTGTTTTTTAATTTAAAACCAACTGATCCATTTTGTTTCTGCTGTGGTAACCTGTCACCCCTGCTGTCTGCAAAGAGCCTGGATATGTACAGTATGTTTCTTTTTAGCAGCAGCAAATTCTAGTCATTCTTTTGTTTGTTAGAACAGAGAAAAATGTATAGCTCCATTGCTTTTAAGATACAGCCTTAAGTGGACCTGAATTTGAAAATTTACGATTTTCTAGGCTATAGGGAATATTTAAAAACATTTATAATTGCTAATTGTACTTAAGTAATACCCAAAAAATGTACTTTTTGTCTTGAATCCCTCCTGAAAGACAACTGTGTACTTAAAGTGGTTGTAAACCCTCTCCTATGCCCAGTGAAGTTAATAGCCTCAGATGATACACAGAGATTAAACAAATCCTCCTACATAAGCTTTACATGTATATCTGCTGTCCTTATTTTTCTACACTCTTTGGAAAGTGCAGATTGTGTAATAAATCTTTCTTCCTGTTTCAGCAGCACATATGGGTGGGTGTGGAGTCTGGACATACACTGTGTGAGAGCTGATTGGAGGAAAGGCAAACATCCCCACTGCACATAGGCAGATGAATGAAGGAACATGCAGAGTAGGGATGAGCTTCGAGTTCGAGCCGAACTCATGTTCGACTCGAACATCGGCTGTTCGCCAGTTCACTGAACAGAGAACAATTTGGGGTATTTGCGGCAAATTCGAAAGCCGCGGAACACCCTTTAAAAGTCTATGGGAGAAATCAAAAGTGCTAATTTTAAAGGCTTATATGCATGGTATTGTCATAAAAAGTGTTTGGGGGCCTGGGTCCTGCCACAGGGGACAAGGATTCATGCAAAAAAAGTTTTAAAAACTGCCCTTTTTTCGGGAGCAGTGATTTTAATAATGCTTAAAGTGAAACAATAAAAGTGTAATATTCCTTTAAATTTCATACCTGGGGGGTGTCTATAGTATGCCTGTAAAGGGGCGCATGTTTCCCATGTTTAGAACAGTCTGACAGCAAAATGACATTTCAAAGGAAAAAAATTCATTTAAAACTTGCGGCTATTAATGAATTGCCAGTCCGACAATACACATAAAAGTTCATTGATAAAAACGGCATGGGAATTCCCCACAGGGGAACCCCGAACCAAATTTTTTTGTAAAAATGATGTGGGGGGTCCCCCTAAATTCCATACCAGGCCCTTCAGGTCTGGTATGGATATTAAGGGGAATCCCGGCCAAAATTTAAAAAAAAAAATAGCGTGGGGTCCCCCTCAAAATCTATACCAGACCCTTCAGGTCTGGTATGGATTTTAAGGGGAATCCCGCACCAAAATTTAAAAAAAAATGGCGTGGGGCCCCCCAAAAATCCATACTAGACCCTTATCCGAGCATGCAACCTGGCAGGCCGCAACCTGGCAGGCCGTTATTTAAGAACCGTCAGAAGAGGAGAAGCGTCACACAGCGGGAGCCTCCCTCCATGCCATCATGGATGCGGAGTGGTCCAAGGAGAAGGTAGATAAAAAGACACCGCGGAGGAAGATGCCGGACGAGAACACCGGAGGAAGAACCAAAAGAACCAGAAGAAGAAGAAGATGGAGGAAGAAACCGAAGGAAGATAGAAGATAGAAGAAAGAAGATGCATTTAAATAAAGGAATTGTCAAAAACCGTCTCTTGTCATTTTTAACATTTTTGACACTTTTTTGTGAAATGGTAGGGGTACTTTTGTACCCCCTTACCATTTCACACAGGGGGGAGGGCCGGGATCTGGGGGTCCTTTTGTTAAAGGGGGCTTCCAGATTCCGATAAGCTCCCCACCCGCAGACCCCCACAACCACTGGGCAAGGGTTGTAGGGATGAGGCCCTTGTCCCCATCAACATGGGGACAAGGTGTTTTGGGGGCTACCCCAAAGCACCCTCCCAATGTTGAGGGCATGTGGCCTGGTACAGTTCAGGAGGGGGGGCGCTCTCTTGTCCACCCCTCTTTTCCTGCGGCCTGCCAGGTTGCATGCTCGGATAAGGGTCTGGTATTGATTTTTGGGGGGACCATTGGGGGGGGATTTGGGGGGACCATTTTTTCTTTAAATTTTGCCACGGGGTTCCCCATAAAATACATACAAGACCTGAAGGGTCTGGTATAGATTTTGAGGGGGACCCCATGCCTTTTTTTTTTATTTTGGCCGGGGTTCCCCTTAATATCCATACCAGACCTAAAGGGCCTGGTATGGAATTTAGGGGGACCCCCATGTCATTTTATTTTTAAATTTTGGTTTGGGGTTCCCCTGTGGGGAATTCCCATGCTGTTTTTATCAATGAACTTGTATGTGTATTGTCGGACTGGCAATTCATTAATAGCCGCGAGTAGTTTTAAATTACTTTTTTTCCTTTGAAATGTCATTTTGCTGTCAGACTGTTCTAAACATGGGAAACATGTGCCCTTTTACAGACATATTATAGACACCCCCTAGGTATGAAACTTAAAGGGATATTACACTTTTATTGTTTCACTTTAAGCATTATTAAAATCACTGCTCCTGAAAAAACGGCCGTTTTTAAAACTTTTTTTGCATTGATCCATGTCCCCTGGGGCAGGACCCGGGTCCCCAAACACTTTTTATGACAATAACTTGCATATAAGCCTTTAAAATGAGCATTTTTGATTATTCATGTTCATGTCCCATAGACTTTAACGGTGTTCGCGTGTTCGAACACATTTTTTGCCTGTTCGCAAGTTCTGGTGCGAACCGAACAGGTGGGTGTTCGGCTCATCCCTAATGCAGAGCTGTACTGTGAAAAGACAAGCTCTCTGCTTATCTACCTCTAATTTTCCTCAGCTGTTATTTTGTGTGTTGAAAACTTGTCAGAATTGACTCTGCTGATAACAGAGGAGCAGAGCAGTAGAAAGACACAGCACTTAGAGCTTTGGAAAGAAATAAGTAAACACTACAGATATATGTGCCTAGGTCAAATTTCATGAATGGGGTTTACAACCATTTAATGATATGTGACAAAGCACTCTTTGGCCTACAGTCTTGTAGGAATTCTAAAGCACTGCTGCCTCTGAATGTTTGTCTCATCAGATCTGGAGAGAGAGGTTTGCTGATGTCACTAATGTTCTTACTATTCTCCTTTATGAGGCCCTTACATTAGGAAGCAAAAATCTTCACCTACTGAGAAGGCTGCTTACAAACAGAAACACAGGAGGTGATTTACTAAAACTGAAGAGTGCAAAATCTGGTGCACCTGTGTATGGTAGCCAATCAGGCTTTAAATTCAGCTTGTTCAATTAAGTTTTGACAAAAAAAAACTGTAAGCTGATTGGTTTCTTTGTAGAGCTGTGATAGATTTGCACTCTCCAGTTCTAGTAAATGAACCCTACAGTACAGACCAAGGCATGGTAGGTTAGTGATGGGGAAAGATGAACTACAGTTAGACCACAGGCAATACTACTTGCATATTAGGAGAAAATTGTGTTTAAAGAGGCAAGCAGTTCAAAGAACAATAAAAATAAAATGTTAATTTAAAGCGATAGTAAACGCTAACATAAAACTTGTACCTACAGGTAAGGTTCTAATAAATCTTATTGTAAGTACCATGAACGTCTCTTAAACTTGTGTCGCTTAGGAAATATTTATATCGACTCTATCCAATAATGACACAGTGCATGCATAGTGCGCTCTGCATTCAGGCCACACTGAATGTGTTGTGTATGCAAAGAGCACAGTTCTGCAATTGTGACTCCCATGTGCAGAAGCAGGAGTGATGTCATTGCGGCCTGGTCATTCAAATAGGAGGAGACCATGAACCCAGAAGGAAGACAGGGTGAAGATGGAAGTCTTGGGAGCAGTGATAGCTCAGCACTGGAGGACTCCATTTGAACTGTGGTGCATACTAGCACATTTTGGCTTAAACCTGCAGGGGCCCATTTAAAAAAAAAAGGTAGGGAGTTTACTACTGCTTTAAGGCCCTTTAACCTTTTTGCATATGCATTTTTTGGTCCATTTTGGCACATCTTGCATGCAATTTGGTACAATTAAAGACTCATGTTAAGCTCCTCTATTTTGACATGTTTTAACACAATCCTGGTATAGCGATTATTTGTAATGCAATGATTATGGTATATCTATTCCTAATTATTGTAAATCATTGATGCTTAGAAATATGTCACTTTTAAGTTAAATAAAGAATTCAATAATAAAGAATTAAAGAATAAAATAATGTTTAAGAGTTTTATAACATATAATATACATATAATACAACATATAAAATGTAATTACCTTTAAATAACTTGTTTTATTCTATTTTCATGAATAAAACGTACTTATATTTATTGCAATACCCAAAATCTGATATATTATGATTAGTTACATGCATATCTGAGAATTTAGAGCAACAAAAATAGGACAAATACAGCTACAAACACATTGACAGCTAGCTTGGCTGGTTACCCCAGCTTCTTTCTTCATTTATCCATCCTCATCAACAGATTAATGACTCGGCAATAGGGATGAGCTTCGTGTTCGAGTCGAACCCATGTTCGACTCGAACATCTTCTGTTCGCCCATTCGCCGAATTGCGAATGATATGGGCCGTTCACGTCAAATTCGTGTGGCGCGTCACGGCCCATAATTCACTGCGCCATCGCAGTGCATTGCTGGCTGATGATTGGCCAAGCATGCACTATGGCCCGCATGCTTGGCCAATCACAGCGCCATCAGTAGAGAGAGCTGTAATTGGCCAAAGCCAGGGTGGCTTTGGCCAATTATGGCTCAGGGGGTTTAGAACACGCCCCACACTATATAAGGCCACCTGCTTGGCGGCCCTGTGTAGTGTGTTCCGGCGTGCTTAGAGAGAGAGAGACAGTGTCATTTCATTTGAGTTAGCTAGATTAGGCAGGACAGTCAGTGAGTTAGCTGCACTTACAGTGTATTGTGTATATATATGCATCCCAGGTGTTGTGTATATATATATATATATATATATATATATATATATACACTGTATTCAGTTTAGCTAGATCCGTTCCTGTTATCTTCCTACTGACAGGCAGGCTTGTCTTGTTACAGTATTTACAGCTACCTGAAGAAAATCGCTGGTGTTCATTTGATCCTATTAGTACCACAGTCAGGCAGCTAGACTATTTACAGTTAGTGTAGTGCGTCCTCCTCACAGTGTTCAGTTAAAGCTACAAGTTAGTTTAGTGTGACCTCTGCACAGTGTTCAGCTAAAGCTACAAGTTAGTGTAGTGCGTCCATCTCACAGTGTTCAGCTAAAGCTACAAGTTAGTTTAGTGTGACCTCTGCACAGTGTTCAGCTAAAGCTACAAGTTAGGGTAGCGCGTCCTCCTCACATTGTTCAGCTAAAGCTACAAGTTAGTTTAGTGTGACCTCTGCACAGTGTTCAGCTAAAGCTACAAGTTAGTGTAGTGCGTCCTCTGAACAGTGTTGCAAGGCAACAGTGCTGGTCGTGGAGACGGTGCATCCTCATCAGCACGTGGCCGTGGGACACGCTTGGCCTTTTTTTCGGCAGCTGGCCGTGTTGAGCCGCAACATGCGGAAGACTTGGTGGATGACCAAGCCATCCTCCTCATCCTCTCTCACCCATGCTCAGGGTACTTTGCCTGGTAAAGCAGCTGCCAACGTGGCCTCTTCCCTCGGCTCAATGGCATTAGTGACTCCTTCCCTAGCCCCACCATGTCCTCCTGAGGAGTCCCTCGAACTGTTTGACCACAGTGTTGGGTACATGCTCCAGGAGGATGCCCAGCATTTAGAAGGCTCTGATGATGATACCGAGCTAGATGAAGGCAGTAACATGAGCACGGACAGAGGGGGTGCCCAAGAAGGACAGCAATTTGGCAGTCATGCTCCCCCTGCTGCAGCATACTGCCAGGTTTGCTCCAGTGATGAGGAGGGAGGGGATGATGAGGTCACTGACTCAACGTGGGTGCCTGATAGGAGAGAGGAGGAGGAGGAGGCACATCACCAATGAGGCAGGATGCCCTCCAGGGGCCAGCCTAAGGGCAGCACACTGACTGCATCACACCCCAAAGCTCCGCATGTGCAGGGCGCTGCTGTCTCTGCATGTTATTCCAAAAGTTCTTTGGTGTGGGCCTTTTTTGAGACGAGTGCATCAGATTGCACCGCTGCTATTTGCAACACATGTCTCAAGCGTATCTCGCGTGGCCAAAACATCTCCCGCTTGGGCACCACATGCTTGACCAGACATATGTTGACCTGCCATGGAGTTCGTTGGCAAGCGTATCTAAAAGACCCACACCAAAGAACAAAGAGGACCTCTCCTTGCTCCTCATCAGCTGAGATCTCCAACCCCACTATACCTTAAGTCCTCTCTGAGACCTGCACTGAGAGGAATGAAGGTGTAGAATTAGGTGTGTCACAGCCAAGTACTTGTTGGCAATCTGCTTTCAGTACACCAATGTCAGATTGTACCAGGCAAATTTCCCTGCCCCAGCTGCTGCACTGCCGAAAGAAGTTCGCTCCCAGCCATCCACATGCCCAGCGGTTGAATGCTAGCTTGGCAAAATTGCTAGCACTTCAACTCCAGCCTTTTCAGTTGGTAGACTCTGCCCCCATCTGTGAGTTTGTGGAATGTGCGGTTCCTCAGTGGCAGGTACCCAAACGCCATTTTTTCTTACGGAAGGCGATTCCGGCTCTCTACCGGCATGTTGAAGGCAATGTCCATGCCTCGCTTGACAGGGCGGTCAGCGGTAAGGTGCATATTACCGCTGAGTCTGCAGGCATGGACAGGGAAGTTACCTAAGTTTCATTGCGCATTGGGTGACTCTGCTGGTAGCTGGGAAGGATGCAGGACAAGGTGCAGTAGTGTTGGAGGTTGTTCCGCCACCACGCCTCCAAAATGCCACTACTAATGATCGTGACACACCTCTCTCCTCCACCCCCTCGTCTTCTTCTTCCTCCATGGCCTCTTCCTGTGCTTTGTCCTCGGAACCAGCGGTGCTCTGTAGCCGTTCAAGGGGCTACAGAGTATGCAGAGTATGCAGTATGCATGTATGCAGGCCAAAAGATGCCATGAGGTGCTTGAGCTGGTGTTCCTGGGGGACAGGAGCCACACTGGGGCAGAGGTTCTGTCAGCTCTGCAGGGGCAGGTTCAGAGGTGGTTAACGCCACGCCAACTTAAGGCAGGAATGGTGGTTTGAGACAATGGCACCAACCTCCTCTCTGCCCTCCAACAGGGACAAATGACCCATGTGCCCTGTTTGGCTCACATCCTTAACTTGGTGGTGCAGCATTTCTTGGGCAGGTATCCGGGCTTATAAGATGTCCTGAGGCAGGCCAGGAAAGTCTGTGTGCATTTCTGCCGGTCATATAATGCCAGTGCTCGGCTGGCAGACCTCCAAAAGGAGTTTAACCTGCCCAAGAACCCCCTAATCTGTGACATGCCCACCAGGTGGAACTCAACGTTGGCCATGCTGCAGTGGCTGCACACGCAGCAGAGGGCCATCAATGAGTACCTGTGCAACTATGGCACCAGGACAGGGTCAAGGGAGCTTGGTTTTATTTCCCCACACCAGTGGGCCATGATCAGGGATGCATGCACTGTCCTGTCACCATTTGAGGAGGCCACGAGGATGGTGAGCAGTGACAGTGCATGCATCAGTGACACTGTCCCCCTTGTCCACCTGTTGGAGCACACACTGCATGGAATAATGGACAGGGCACTTGAGGCAGAATAGAGGCAGGAAGAGGAGGACTTCCTTAGCTTTCAAGGCCCCCTTTATCCAGACAGTGTTCCTGCGTGCCCGCCGATCACACAGGAAGAGGATGAGGAGGAGGATTGTGTCAGTATGGAGGTGGAGCCTGGCACTCAGCATCAGTAGCAGTCTTTAAGGGATCAGTCCCAAGAAACACATGGACTTGTACGTGGCTCGGAGGAGGTGGCTGTGGACCATGTCGTCCTTAGTGACCCAGAGGACTCCGGACCGAATGCCTCAGCAAACCTATGCTGTATGGCCTCCCTGATCCTGCAAAGCCTGCGTAAGGATCCTCGTATTCGTGGTATTAAGGAGAAGGACCAATACTGGCTGGCAACCCTCCTTGATCCACGTTACAAGGGTAAGGTTGCAGACCTTATCTTGCCATCACAGAAGGAGCAGAGGATGAAACATCTTTGGGAGGCCTTGCAGAAAGGTCTGTGCAACGCGTTCCCAGAGACTGGGAGGTTACAAACTCCTGTTTCTGGACAACGTGTTGCTGAGGCTTCGGTCAGTCAAAGAAGGAGCGGTGGAGAAGGTGGCCATCTGACCGATGAGTTCAGACAATTTTTTAGTCCGCAGCCCCAAGGTATGATCGGTTCCAGCAACCATCGGCAGCGTCTGTTTTACATGGTGCAGGAATACCTAGGGGCAAGATCTGACTTGGACACCTTTCCCACCGAAAATCCTCTGGGTTACTGGGTCTTGAGGATGGATCACTGGCCAGAGCTTGCACAGTATGCAATTGAGCTACTGGCCTGTCCTGCATCCAGCGTTCTTTCGGAACGCACATTCAGTGCTGCTGGAGGCTTTGTAACCGATCACAGGGTGCGTCTGTCCACCGACTCGGCCGATCGACTGACCTTCATAAAAATTAATCAGTCTTGGATCACCACCAGCTACCAAGCACCTGATGCTGATGTAACCGAATAATTTTTTTTGAAATCTCAGATCCCTTCAAAGTCTGCCTATGCTGATGCTGAGTGACTATCCTGAGTAATTATCCTCTTCCTCCTCAATGATCATGCTGATAGCTTGTAAGAAAATTTTTGGTTCTGGGCGCCGCCACCAGTGCCTAAGGCCCAATTTTTCAGCCCCTGTTTAACAGGGGCGTGTAATTACAATTTTTGATGCAATACTTTGCAGTAGGGCTCGTTCCTGCATTCCAACTAGAGTATCTGTGAGGGGTTGAAGTGTTGTGGCACCAGCACCAGTACCTAAGGCCCAATTTTTCAGCCCTTGTCTAACAGGGGCGTGTAATTACAATTTTTGATGCAATACTTTTCAGCAGGGCTCATTCCTGCGTTCCAACTAGAGTATCTGTGAGGGGTTGTAGTGTTATGGCACCAACACCAGTGCCAAAGGCCCAATTTTTCAGCCCCTGTTCAACAGGGGCACGTAATTACAATTCTTGATCTAATATTTCACAGCAAGGCCCGTTTTTGCGCCCACCAAGAGCGAGTGAGGACTTACAGTGTTGTGGCACCAGCACCACCACCACCACCAAAGGCCCAATTTTTCTGCCCCTGTTCAACAGGGGCATGTAATTACAATTCTTGATCTAATATTTCACAGCAGGGCCCTGTGAGGGCTTACAGTGTTGTGGCCACAACAACACCTAAGGCCCAAATTTCTGCTGAGTATATAGGGCAGGCCCCTACTTTCAAACATCCAACTTACAAACGACTCAACAACTTGCAAACGGAAGGAGACAACAGGAAGTTAGATGAAATCTACCCCTAGGAAGGGAAATTCTCTCCTGTAAGAGTTAATATGGGAAAAACATTTCTCCTTTCCACTGATGCTTTATCACCAATCCTTGTTTCAAAAAACCCCCCAAATTTTCAAAAAACATTTGTCATTGGGACAAAAAGTGAGGTGAAATCTTCTGAAGAGGAGCACAGACAGCAAAATAAATGTCACAGGGGTGATAACCCTTCCCTATGTTTTCCAAAAAGCTTAAAATAGATTTTTTGGCTGGAGCTAAACACGTTAAAAATGTACCAGTTCAAAATTACAAACAGATTCTACTTAACAACAAACCTACAGTCCCTGTCTTGTTTGCACCGCCTGTATACTGCTGTTCAGAGTACAGAGCCTGTATACTGCGGTTTCCTTTTTTAATTTGGGTGCGGGGTTCCCATTAATATCCATACAAGACCCAAAGGGCCTGGTAATGGACTGGGGGGTACCAATGCCGTTTGTCTCACTGATTTTCATCCATATTGCCAGGACCCGACATTACATTAAAGCCGCAAGCAGTTTTAAATGACTTTTTTTCCTTTAAAAATGACATTTTGTGCAGGGACTGTTCTAAGCACGGGAAACACGCGCCACTTTACAGGCATACTATAGATACCCCCCAGATACGATATTTAAAGGAATATTTCACTTTTTTTTTTACTTTAAGCATCATTAAAATCACTGCTCCCGAAAAAAACTTCCATTTTTAAAAGTTTTTTTTTGCATTGATACATGTCCCCTGGGGCAGGACCCGGGTCCCCAAACCCTTTTTAGGACAATACCATGCAAATTAGCCTTTAAAATGAGCACTTTTGATTTCGAACGTTCGAGTCCCATGGACGTCAATGGGGTTCTAACGTTCGTGCAAATTTTCGGTCCGTTCGCAGGTTCTGGTGCGAACCGAACCAGGGGGTGTTCGGCTCATCCCTACTCAGCAACTAAAGCTTGCCATAGATGGATCAAAATTCAGCAGGTTCAGCAGGGACCAGTGGAATTTCAATCCATCTATGATGATTTCTGTTTGAGAGGAGGCAATCTAACGTTCAGCTCTGTTTGCATGGGACTGTTGGTATATTTTGTTTGATCAGCACTTGCAGCAAATTGGCTGCAGCCCTGATCGGTTCTTTCTGTCAAAATATAAATGTGCAGGAGGGGATTCATTCATCCACCTCAAATGAGTGGATGGGGGAATGCATTCTTTTTTTGATTAGCCAGCTAGTTGATCAAAAAAACCCAGTGCATCTATGACCAGCTTTAAGGCTTCTCATGTGTGTTCCAAACATAGCACTGTTATGCCATTTTGAAATATTCTTATGCATAAGTGACTCAGGAAACAACGGATTTAAATTATAACATTATCTATACAGTATATTTGTTTTCTCTGATTAAAATGAAGAACAATAAAAATACATTTTAGTCAGGCAAAGATAAAATATTTCAGTTTTATTTCTAGCGAGCTAATAATGAGCAGCAAATAACAGAGCCACTTAATCATCATGCTGACTTGCTACTATGCCATTAAAAGCCTTATTAGCATATGTTGTGACTAGATCTGGATAGTAGGATATCTAGTTACATACACAGCTAAGTGACTCACACCCTTCCTCTCTCCTAGAAGAGATGGCACACATATGGATTTTCAATCTATACCAGCAATCAATAATTACAAACTTAGTGCTTGCATTTCTTATAAGAAGCCCTAACATCCTTGGCTGATGCATAATCTTAAAGTATAATAAGGTTATCTCTGTAGCTATGCTTTTTCACCTAAATGATAGATCACAGATTATCTAATTTAAGCATATATATTTTTTTTTCACCAATCCCTCCTCCACCCTCCCCCCCTGCTGTAGTCTTTCGGTGCAGCAGGGGGTTAATAGAGTTGAATGACTCATCTAGAGTGCCACCTATGCACACCCTTTCTTTCCACCTCATCCATTCATAGAAGCAGTCCTACAGCTTCTATGAATTAAATTTGTACATGTGATCTATGAATGGAGGAGGCAGGTCTTTTGTTTTTCTGCCCATCCTTCATTCATAGATCATTTTTTTATTCATTAAAGCTATAGTACAGTTTCTATCAAAGAGATAGGCAGAAGGGGCAGGCATAGGTGTCACTCTTGATGAGCTTAAATGGCAGGTCCCTCCACTCTTTAACATTTGAAGAAAATCTTTTTTGTTTTCATTGTTAAATTATATGTGTACTTGCTATAATGGCTTCCTATGTGTACAGGCTCTGCTTCCTGTTTTGCAGCACTGCACAATGATTGTGCGTTACCAGCTAACTGAAAGCAATGCAGTATGTTGCTAAGACTTTGTCTCAACAGTTTTTTAAAGTAGCAATAAATCCTAACTGAATGATATTTAGTTTGCTAAAGCATCATATATCATACAATTGTCTTTTCAACTTTTTGCATGAGAGCATGGCATTTTTGCAGAGGCAGCTATCCTTCTGTGTATAAAAATCGGGGAATGTCTGGGTCAATTCAGGTGCTCAGCCATTCAGGAATATGTCTTAACTACCAAACAAAGTGTACCACTCTTTAAACAGATTTTTAAGAACATTTTTTTAGCCTAATAAATAAAATTACATTGATGCTTATTTTTAAAGCAGTTTATAGCTAATAATTACCAACGCCAGTTTTTGTGTCTAAGAAAGTAATTTCCCCATCTCAGGCAGCCACTTTTAACTTTTATTTCTTTTTAAATATACAGATTATGAATAGATGATATTTACGTTTTTGCAGAATAGACACAGAAGGTTTTACGATGAATTCAGTTATTTGCTATATCAGATAAAGCAATGTCACCTTTTACCTAGACATTGAAGCCAATATGCCTCATATTTTTTTTTTTATTCATACTGTACTTATAGAACAGAGGGTTGAACAATATTGTTTAATACAAATCCAACAGAAATTTTGGACCAGTTTTTTTCTTCATTCATCCGATAAAATGCAAATTTTATTCTCACATGCATTTTATGAAGGACACAACTAGGGTTTGATAGCATTTTGAAGTGATTTTTTATCCACTTTAGGCATGAGTCAGGCCGATGCTATATAGAACTCTTCAAATGCCGTGAGGAGTGAATTATCCTGTAAATGTTAGATTAGATCAAAATTACATCCTGATAAGCATAATCGAGATTCTGTGATCAGGTGCTCCAAGCCAAAGCACCTAACAGCTATGCAGTTATTTCATTCAAAGCAAGTGTGAGCAGTGCTTCTGATGTGGCCTTATCAGTCTCAGTTTAACGTAAATCCTGTTACAGCAGCTTTGTCCGATCTGCCCATAGCTTTGTTCTGAACCTTTCAGTAATAGTTCATTGAAGCAGAAACTGCTCTCTGAATGAAACTTGTTTTAGTTTTGGAAGAGGCAGCAGAAGGATAGACAGACAAAAAGATGTATAGATAGATAGATAGACAGACAGACAGACAGACAGACAGACAGACAGACAGACAGACAGACAGACAGACAGACAGAGATCTATTTTTATTGACTTTTATATGGAATGCAGAATGCAGAAAACTTGAATGCGACTAATATACTAATATTCCTTTTAGTTTTCTATGTAATGCCATCAGTAGCTCTGTTGAAAAAAGACAAACATCCATCAAGTTCTTCCTCTCTCAGGCAAAACTTTTAAACCTTGTGTTTACCTTTTTTCCCTTTCAGGTTCAATGGGGATTTGTGCTATAAATGGGACTCAATACAGACAACCCAAAGAAATCCTAGGCTTATGATTACATATACAGTTTTTGTTGATGTACACTAATTTGATTGTTTTGTTACTACTGATTGCAGTAATTGGGTAATTTAACTACTCATTTGCATGCTATTCCCTGAAAATGAAATAGCATTACTGTATGACTAATTCTGGTATAGCTGTGCTAAAATTCATAAGGATATGGCTGTTATGTGAGGGGGAAGAAGTGTTTGAATACAAACCATGAGCAATGTTGATTAATTTATGTTAGTTGTTATAAACATTGGAACACTTGACATTGGCAATAGTTTCTTCTATATGTTTTTAAGTAGAAGTAGAACTTCTGGCATGATGGCTTCAAAGTCTTATGCCCCGTACACACGGTCAGATTTTCCGACGGAAAATGTGCAATCGGAGCGTGTTGTCGGAAATTCCGACCTTGTGTGGGCTCCATCGGACATTTTCCATCAGATTTTCCACACACAAAGTTTGAGAGCAGGCTATAAAATTTTCCGACAACAAAATCTGATCGCGTCAATTCCGACCGTGTGTGGCCAATTCCGACGCACAAAGTGCCACGCATGCTCAGAAGAAATTTCGAGACGGAACAGCTCGGTCTGGTAAAATTAGCGTTCGGAATGGATATAGCACTTTCGTCAGGCTGCAATGTTTAAAATTGTTTAATGCAGCGCACTCTCTTCTTCTTTATAATGTGAGAAGAATGAAGTTGTTTTGCTGCTCATATTCACACAGAGTTCTCACAAACTTCTTTCTTTATTATTTATCATGATTTCATCAATATATTTTGATTTGTCACATCTGTCAAAAAATATATATGGTTTTTTTTTGGGTTTGTATTTTTTTCAAGCCTGATCGTGTTTTATTTTTATTTATTTATTTATTTTTTTACTCGAGAATATTTTTGGGTGTGTTTTGTGTGTCAAGTTACCACAACACGATTATTATCTTGTATTATTTAATATCAAGGAGATTGCTTGGTGTTGGTGTCTCTTGTTAATTTCACATTGTAGTTTTGAAATTTACCTGCCTCCTCACAAACAAACTGTCCTTTTTGAAGGAAAACACACATAGGCGAGTATAATTGAAACCAAAATTCCTTTATTAAGGGATCAGAACCAAACAAAGAGGGAGGCAACGCTGGATAAACATCATAAATTGGCGAAGCCTTTGGCCCCCAGGGCAGACATCAATTCTTTGACAGCAAAATTGGTGGCCTGAGGAGTCCATATATAAGGGAGTGCAGTCTGGTCCAGAAGTACAAGAGATCCTGAACAGCAGCAGATGACATACATGTCCCCAGGCTGTGGTCATACAAGAGGCTGCATCTTTTCCCAGACCAGACTGAACCCAGGTCATCACTCTCTGGTCTTCCTTCCACGCTTCCTTCCCGGCTGTGGCTCTGGTGTTGGAGGGGTGGCAGGAGGAGGAGTAGGACCTGGAGGAGGAGGAGGAGGAGGACCTGGAGGAGGAGGACCATGGGTGAGCTGACAAATGTGAGTTGGCCCCTCAACCCCTTATTATTTAGAGCTTCCAAAATTAAAAACTCACATAAGAGTCGTTGGCCCTCCTCCATCTGCATCATTTTGCATGCATTTAGCTCTGAAAAATCATCTTCCACACTGTGGGGTGTTCTGAGGGCCTCAGTAGCCTTCCAAAATAGGCCTATTGCAGCCTCCTCCAGGTTACTCCTCTTCCTGCCACTTTTTCTTTGAAGGCGGAGGGTAGGGACCTGGGTATTGGGCAGCCTGCTTGGCCCAGCCACCTCCTGGCTGAGACTTCCCTGTGTATGAAAAAGGGATTTCGTTTTTGGTTCATCAATGACAATCAGAAATTAGTACTCCAAACTAAAATCTATTTAACATCATTGATTGGACAACCAGAAATATTTAGAAGAATGCTTTACCTGGCTCAAGCTGGGCTCCTCCACATGTTGCTGCCTGGAAGGCCCAGGTTGGACATCAGAAGCCTCAGGTGAGGGGGAAGGAAGCGTGGAAGGAAGAGTGGAGAGTGTTGACCTGGGTTCACTCTGACCTGACAGAAAATTGCAGCCTGTCATAGTACCACAGCCTGGGGACATAAATGTCATCTGCAGCTCCTGATTTCTGGGAATCCTGGACCTTCTTGTGCTCCCTTAGATATGTACTCCTCATGCCACCAATTAGGATCTTCAAATAGGTGATGTCTGCCATGGGGATCACCGGCTTCATAATTTTTCAGCAAATTATCCAGTGCTGCCTTCCTCTTTGTTTGGTTCTTATATTCGGGGTGGTTTACCTGCCACAGACAAGGCAGCTCCCTGAACATATCTATGAAGATTGGCATAAAGTCCTGATCATTGACTAGATCCATTTTCACTGCAAGACACAACACCAGACAAACACTAATGTCAGCCTAAAGTCTTCTAAACTTGTCTACATACAGGCCTCAATCTAGAAGCAGTATAGGCCCAAATTTAAATCTTACCTTCATTATCACGATCGGCGCCTCTGATACTCCTTCCTCCGCTCATAGATCGTAAGTACTACGCACGTGTGTTACACTTTATATACACTGCGCATGCGTGAAACTCCACCCGCCCCTGATGTTCTTTCTAGTCTATTCCCTGCCCCTTCTCTTTCGACGCAGTGGGTAAGAGCACATGGCGGAGACACAGCAGGTGTCTGACAATACACCAATGAGGAGGAGGAGGAGGAAAGCCCAGAGCCTGAAACGTCCCGATTCCAGAAGAGACGATTTAAGGCCTCAAATATGTCCTTTGGGGAGATGTTGGAGATCGTCGACATACTGAAGAGGGCCGACTATGACGGGAAGTATGGACCTTACCCCAACCCCAATGTGAGAAAGGCCAAGATCATGGCGAAAGTAGTCAAAAGTCTGCAGAAGATTTTCGGGGTACGACGATCCAAGGATCAGCTCAGGAATCGGTGGTCGGACCTCAAATTAAGGGAGCACGATCAGCATAGAAGAATCAGGAGAGTGCTGCAAAAAAGTAAGTAGTTGTCCTTTGTTCCTATTCTTTATGATTATTACGTTTGTGCTGCTCCATGTGCTTTTCTTTACTGTTGTACAGTTTAAAATGGCAACTTTCATGTTCATGGGCACATTGTTCGTTAGTATGAAACATTGTTCGTTCGGCATAGAAAACCCCATTGTTTTGGCCATATGCATTTGAATACCTTTTTTCTGGCCTACTTCTCTTCAAATAATTTTGTTGTGTAGATGGGTTGTTAACTAGAATGAAATGCAAACTAGATTCTGTGTAAGGAGAGGACACTCAGCAGCTGTTTACATACCTGGACACTGGAGCACTAGTGTGGGACATCAGAACACCCTTTTTATTAGGGGGCCCCACACAGGTGATCCAATGTATACTATAGGGGTGTCTCCATCTGTGAAGCTTGTACAAAACAGGTAAGTATTCAAGCTTGACAAAGTGACCCAAATATTTCTTCGTCTTGCAACTCTGCCATAACAGACAATTGTACCCCACTTTCTGCCATCAAATATCTGTGTGCTAAGTATACCTATTTTTTTTACATAGGGGAGAAAGACTCGGAGGACACCACTCATCCAAGGAGACCACAGACCCCCCACCTCTGGAAGAAGGGGAAATCCACCAAAGCCAAGCAGAGCAGGAGGAGGAAAATGTGGTGTAAATTGTCACCACAACAGGTGAGTGTCTGCGACCACAGGCTCAGGTAAAAGATGGATGCCGGCATATTTATAATACAAGTTTTTTTTTTTTGTTTTTTTTTGTAGGTGATAGTGATGTTGTGGATCCAGGTCATTTCACCAGTGAGAGTGCCCAGATTCTGATCGGGGAGATCATGGGGTGTAATAGGGACTTGAAAAACATCCAGAAAAACATCAATGAGGTTAAAAACAAAATGAAGAACATCACTGATGTTTTAGGGAGAGTTTAAAAGACCTCCAAATCCCTTCCTTTTTGGTGGTATTTGTAATTGAAGAATTTGTTAAATTTTTTTACAATTTATAGAAAAGCCAAATTTTGAAGATGCACACAGTGCAACCCCTTCCTCAATAATAAAGTAGCTGTGAGGAAGAGGTTGCACCCCCAAAACACGTCCATTGATCCCCCGTGATGGCAGCTAGCACATGTTGACATTCTGCAATTTGTGTGCATCTTCAAAATTTGGCTTTTCCAGGGGCGACTTCACCCCATCTGAACGTAATATCAAACACAGTTTCTAAATACTCATGTCTGATATTGCCTTCAATTTCTACAAAAGTTGAACTTTGTAAGTTCCATATTTGTGTATTTCTTGTTGGTTTGAAACATGCCTTTTTTACCTTAAATGGACATTTCTACTTTTATTAATGTGACCCAAAAAAATGTTATACAACAAACATGTTGGTTTGTTTTAAAAACCTTTTATAAATGCACATGTGATTGTGCTGGTATTAAAAAGATTGATACTCAAGAATGTGTGGATTATTGTTTCAATGCTCCTCAAAATTTGTTGTGGTAAAATTGGTGTTTTCTGTGACAATGGGGGTTATTTCCTAAGGGTAAATCCACTTTGCAGTACAAGTGCAGTTTCAGGGCAGTCTCAAGTCCACTTGTAGTGCAAAGTGGATTTTACTTTAGTAAATAAAACCCAACGGTGCTTTTTTATGTTACACAATCATGCCCTTTTGAGGACTCCCCACATTTCTGTCAGGGTCAGCTAAACAAACACAAACAGTAAATGTCACTAAAGATTTTAGTAGTTGAAATGCTTTTTTAATTTGAAAAATGTATCATACATTGTCTGTCATATTGATGGCCCCCCTACCCGCAAAGTAATCAAGGTATCTAAGACGGACTTCGCGGGCACTCGGGGGGGCAAGCAAGGACGGCCAGCCTCAAGCGCCCACAGGGTTGTTTCAGTTTCAGGAATTCCAGGCTCAGGCCCAACTGAGGCAGCATAGTTGGCAGAATTTTGTCTTAAAAAGTTGTGGAGAACACAGCACGCCAGGATGATATGATTCAGTTTATACTCCGCCATGTGTATGGGTGTAAGAAATAGGCGGAACCGGCTGGCCATGATTCCAAATGTGTTCTCCGCCACTCTTATGGCTCTGGCCTGCCGGTAATTAAAAACCCTCTGGTCCAGGGTGAGGGTCCTCATAGGGAATGGCCGCATAACATGGTCCCCCAGCGCAAACGCTTCATCCGCAACGAAGATGAATGGGAGTCCTTCCACATTGTCTTCTGGAGGTGGCAAGTCCAAGCTGCCATTCTGGAGATGCCTGTAGAACTCCGTCTGGGCGATGACTCCACCATCGGACATCCGACCATTCTTCCCCACGTCCATATACAGGAACTCATAAGTAGCCGACACCTCTGCCAACATCACAATACTATTGAACCTCGTGTAGTTGTAATAGTATGACTCCGAGTTGGGTGGTGGGACGATGTGGACGTGTTTCCCAGCAATTGCCCCTCCGCAGTTAGGAAAGTCCCACTGCTGGGCAAAGTGGGAGGCCACAGTCTGACATTCCTGCGGCGTGGAAGGAAACTGTGGAGTCAAACAAGAAAAGAAAATCAATCATTTTGCACATAAACATGGAAAGCAGATTAGACACAAACATTCTTGGCCAACATCAGTATAACAATTATTTTAGGGAGTATTTAAAGACAAAGGTATAAGGTTCACCTATCAGATCCCCCCCTCTCATGGGCCATTTGCTAAATTTTATGGGGGTGGGGTGGATATGTTTGGGACAGCTAACCCTCTCCACTTCTTCGAGAGATGAATGCCTAAATAATGTGTATTACTTTGGCCAGCCCCTCCTTACTTTACACTATTGGCAGCCCACTGGACAGGTAAGAAGTGTCATAATACAAAGATAAAAATACACACTGTACAAATGGAAGCACATTTTTACATTCTGCTATTATCAAGATAATAATAGGATACAAAAACTTTAAACAGTACCATTTGTAAGTATTCAGGCAGGCCCTTGCACTACATGCTTTGGGGAATTCACCCATAAATATGACCACTAAAGAGGTGGGTATAGTGTGTATTGGGTTTGCCAAAGTCAGCAGATAGAGGATTGGTATCAGCTAGTTAGTAGTTGGGGGGAGGGAGGGTTCCAAATGATTTTGGGACACAAAAAAAAGCCTCTGGCACTCTGCCAGAATTTCAAACACACATCACAAATTTCTACATTTTAGGGTTTTTTAGGGTAAAGCACTAATAAGGAGCTGACAAAATACATTGTTAAGTGACTACATGAGGTGGATATAGGCCCAGGAGAGCATGCTGGGGAGGTAAGTGAAGGCAAATATGTATGAAGGACAAAAAAAAACTAAAATTCCAGCATGCATGAGGACAAATGGGACATTCACAGCATATTACAATCATGGTAATTAGGGAATGAGGAAAGAAATACAATACATTAGCAAACATTATATACAATAAAATGTGATATTAAAGGATAAATCTTACCTTAATATAATCCTTCTGCAGGACCTGGATGATGGCAGAACAGGTCTCCGGGATAATGATCCCCAGAGCCTGAGGGGAGATGCCTGTCGAGAACTTAAGGTCCTGCAGGCTTCTCCCCGTCGCCAAGTACCGCAGGGTGGCGACTAGCCTCTGCTCCGGAGTGATGGCTTGCCTCATGCAGGTATCCTGCCTGCTGATATAGGGGGTCAGCAAAGCCAACAAATGGTGAAATACGGGGTCCGTCATCCTGAGAAAGTTCCTGAAATCATTAAGATTATTCTCCTGGATCTCACGGAGCAAAGGCATATGACAGAACTGGTCACGCTGGAGCAACCAATTCTTGGTCCATGAACTCCTCCCCACCCTGTTCATGGACTGGACTTGTGTCAAGGTAAGGACCCCAACACCAAGCCCCCGCACAGCACAAACTCTATGAGGAGTACGTATACACAACATGGCTAGAAAATGATCGGCTGCTCGGAGCGAAGTAACAGAACGCATTGAAGAACAGCAAGACCTGTGAAGTGCGACCTGAAAAACAGTAACAAACGAACAAGAACACAATGACAGAGTCACACGTAACTCGCTGCACGCACTGAAGACCAGATACAAACCCACAAGCACAAACTGAACAGCAGAAAACGATCTGAAAACCACGAGTCTGAAAAAGCGCTAATCGTCTCTCAATAAACTTTTACTAACACGAGATTAGCAAAAGGAGCCCAAAGGGTGTGGCGCTTTGTTCTGAACTGCCCTTTTATAGTCTCGTCGTACGTGGTGTACGTGACCGCATTGTTGGCGATCGGAAATTCCGACAACTTTGTGCAACCGTGTGTACGCAAAACAAGTTTGAGCCTAACTTTGCATATGCTCGTTTGAGAGCCAGGAGCCAGAGGAAATACTTGGTACTTCTGGGTAGACAGGAGCATCCCCAGACCCATGTGACCCAACCCATGTGAAAGGGCTTTGACAATCAGTAATGTTACATGGACAGTCTATAGAGCTATGGCTCTGGACAACATGTAGCATACACATGGCTTTCTTTTTACTCCCGCTGCTTGAATGAAGTGGTCAGGGAGTGAAAGTAAGTTAATGCTTCTGTATTGAAATTAACCTGTTGCTTTTCTCTGCATGATCTCTCTAATGATACACAGATGGCAAAGACAGAACTAATAATGGTTGCAACCATCCTCCACTTTATACAAAATGAGTAAAAAAAAGTTGATTTTAGATACAATTTAACCACTTCCCGACCGGCTCCTATACATATATGGCAACAGGTTGGCTCTCCTGCGCAAATCGCAGTACATGTATGGGGCTCCTTTAAGAGCAACACCCACTGCATGGCGGGGGACCCGATACTTGTGGCCGGCGGGGGTGATCGGCGTCGGCTACCCACGATCATGGGCACAAGAGCCAGAGTGGGTATTTGTGTGTGTAAACACACAAATCCCTTTTCTGACAGGGGGAGAGACAGATCGTATGTTCCTACTGAGTAGTCAGTGCTATCCCCTCACAGTTAGAACACACCTAGGGAACACACTTAACCCCTTGATCGCCCCCTAGTGTTAACCCCATTCCCTGCCAATTACATTTATACAGTAATCAGTGCATTTTTATAGCACTGATCGCTGTATAAATGCCAATGGTCCCAAAAAAGTGTCAAAAGTGTCTGATCTGTCCGTCCACAATGTCCCAATCACGCTAAAAATCGCAGATCGCCACCATTACTAGTAAAAAAATAATAATAATAAAAATAATAATAAAAATGCCATAAAAATGCCATAAATCTATTCCCTATTTTGTAGACGCTATAACTTTTACGCAAACCAATCAATATACAGTGGAAGCTCGCATTGCGAGTAACGCAGTTAATGAGTGTTTCACAATACGATCTATTATTTTTTAAAAATTCTGACTCGGTTTGTGAGTGTTGTCTTTCAAAATGAGCAGGATTCAAGCCTCTGTAGTGTGCAGTACCACATTTGGCCAGAGGTGCGGAGGCACCATTGAAACTCGGAGCTGTTTGGAGCTGCTCAGAAATACTCGGAAACACTCAGAAATACTCAGTTCCCAAGTGTTTCTGAGCCTTTCTGAGGGTTTCTAAGTGCATCTGAGCGGTCTCTGAGTATTTCCAAGTCTCTCCAGCGCCCCCCCCCCCCCAACTCTGGCCACATGCGGAATATTGTATGCAATATAAGTCATTTAGGAACAAATTATCTTCGTTTCCATTGACTTCTATGGGGAAATTTGCTTTGATATGCGAGTGCTTTGGATTACAAGCATTCTCTTGGAATGGATTATGCCCATAATCCAAGGATCCACTGTACGCTTATTGTGATTTTTTTTTTTTTTTTTTACCAAACATATGTAGAAGAATACATATTGGCCTAAACTGATGAAGAAATTTGTTGTTTGACTTTTTTTGGAACTATTTATTATAGTAAAAAGTAAAAAACTTTTTTTTTTCAAAATTGTTGCTCTTTTTTGGTTTAAAGCGCAAAAAATAAAAATGCAGAAATGAGCAAATACCACATACCACATACCAAAAGAAAGCTTTATTTGTGGGAAAACAGGACATCAATTTTGTTAAGGAACAACTTTGCAAGACTGCGCAATTGTCAGTTAAAGCGACGCAGTGCCGTATTGCAAAAAATGGCCTGGTCATTAATAGGGAAAATCCTTCTGGGCTGAAGAGGTTAAAGTACACCTATACTAAACAAATACCCTCTAATCCCACCAACACTTTACTCAGTAGGTAGCCTTCAATACCTATACTCCTTACATCCAGCCCAATTGCCACAGTTGCCTAACCAGTACTTCCAGGTATGACATACATGTTCACTCTCCCTTCTCCCCCTACCTTCACAGGTTGCATTCGGTGCCAGAACATGCTTTGCCTAAGATGTGTTGTGCATGCATTGCAGAATATAAGAATTGTCTTTCAGGGGAAGCCAATTTTTAAACAGATACTAGAGCTTGGGCATTGACTGGAGCTGCAGATGGTAGTGGAAAATGAGGCCTAATAAACAGTGGGACATTTGAAGGAAGTTTTAGTGCCAGTCCACTTTTTATCT
Organism: Aquarana catesbeiana; assembly: GCF_042186555.1. Classification (NCBI taxonomy): domain Eukaryota; kingdom Metazoa; phylum Chordata; class Amphibia; order Anura; family Ranidae; genus Aquarana; species Aquarana catesbeiana. The sequence goes on along the minus strand of NC_133329.1, from coordinate 223,860,539 downwards.
TAGGTATTTTTTTTTTAATAATTGCAATTTTTAATGGAATTTCTCAATTGTCACATAGTAGTGGAAATGTTCAAAATGTATAATAAAGTATAAATTGAAGCTATAGCTAAATGAACAACATTTTAGAAATCACAGTACACTGTATGTCTCGAGTAATGAGTTGAAAGCACATTGCACAGGTGAAAAGACATACAGTGCCTCTGGAAAGTATTCACAGCGCTTCACTTTTTCCTCATTTTGTTATGTTACAGCCTTATTTCAAAATTGATTACATTCATTATTTTCCTCAAAATTCTACAAACAAAACAATAATGACAATGTGAAAGAAGTTTGTTTGAAATCTTTGCAAATTTATTTAAAAAAATGAAGGAAAAAAAAAACATGTACATAAGTATCCACAGCCTTTGCTAAATACTTTGTTGAAGCACCTTTGGCACCAATTACAGCCTCAAGTCTTTTTGAGTATGATGCTACAAGTTTGGCACACCTATTTTTTGGGCAGTTTCTCCCATTCTTCTTTGCAGGACCTCTTAAGCTCCATGGATGGGGAGCGTCAGTGCACAGCCATTTTCAGATCTCTTGGGTTCAAGTCTGGGCTCTGGCTGGGCCACACACCTTTGCCCCAAACTGAGGTGCAGAGCGCACTTGAGCAGGTTTTCATCGAGGATGTCTCACTCTAGGGATGTTATTGGCCAGGTGATGAGCGGTGCCTGGTTTCCTCCAGACATTACACTTGTCATTTAGGCCAAGGAGTTCAATCTTTGTTTCATCAGACCAGAGAACTGTGTTTCTCATGGTCAGAGTCCTTGAGGTGCCTTTTGGCAAACTCCAGATGGATGGTCATGTGCCTTTTACTGAGGAGTAGCTTCCATCTGGTCACTCTACCATACAGGCCTGATTGGTGGAGTACTGCAGAGATGATTGTTCTTCTGGAAGGCTCTCCTCTCTCCACAGAGAAATGCTGGAGCTCTGTCAGAGTGATGATATAAAGATAAAGAAAAAAAGGTTTGGGACTTTAAATGAGGCAAACAGCTCCAATAATGTAAAATATATAAATGCAGTAACATGTTTATTGACCTGTACACATAGATTCATAGAGGAAATACAATAAACTAAAAGTATTGCTAATGTACAAAACATGTTAAACTGTACATATGTTACCACATGGTAAATTACTATATAGGATGCAGTGTAGATGAATAGCTATGCCCTCCCTAATAACACATGGAGAAAAAATATAATATGAATCATAATTCTAAAACCCCAAAGTGGGTAATCTAATAGTAGACATATGGTTGTGGTAACATCGCATCAAAGAGAGGCTATATGTGTTTTGTGGAGATCTTCCACTCATCAGGAACAGATGTGGGGTACCTCTAGGTACTCCAAAGACATGCTGGTAGGTTAATTGGATCCTGTCTAAATTGTCCCTAGTATGTATGAATGTGAGTTAGGGACCTTAGAGTGTAAGCTGGAGGGTAGGGACTGATGTGAATGTACAATGTATATGTAAAGCGCTGCGTAAATTGATGGCACTATATAAGTACCTGAAATAAATAAATATCTGAAAAAAATATGTAACCAGTGTGATCCAATGGTCTGCCATGTATACAAGGGAGGGAGGGAGGAAAGACGGGAAGAAGAAAAACCATACCCCCATTGTACCTTAAAGGTCACCCTGGATGTTCCCAAAAGGGTATTGGGCATCAAGGATTTTTCTTTATATATTTGTAATAGTGATGGAGGCATATGACTTTACTCAGTCATGGCCTCATTTAAAGTCCCACCCAATCTTTTTCTCTGTCAGAGTGACCATCGGATTCTTGGTCACCTCCCTGACTAAGGCCTTCTCCCCTGATTGCTCAGTTTGGCCAGACGGCCCGCTCTAGAAAGAGTCCTGGTGGTTGCAAACTTCTTCTAGTTATGGATGATGGAGGCCACTGTGCTCATTGGGACCTTCAATGCTGAAGAAAGTTTTCTGTACCCTTCCCCAGATCTGTATTGGAGGTCTAAAGACAATTCCTTGAACTTCATGGCTTGGTTTGTGCTCTGATATGCACTGTTAACTGTTGGACCTTATATAGACAGGTGTGTGCCTTTCCAAATCATGTCCAATCAACTTATTTTACTACAGGTGGACTCCAATCAAGTTGTAGAAACATCTCAAAGATGATCAATGGAGACAGGATGCACCTGAGCTCAATTTTGAGTGTTGTGGCAAAGGATGTGAATATTTTTGTACATTTGATTTTTTCCTTTTTTATTTTTAATAAATTTGCAAAGATTTCAAACAAACTTCTTTCAAGTTGTAATTATGAGGTATTGTCTGTAAAATTTTGAGTAAAATAATGAATTTAATAAATTTTGGAGTAGGGCTGTAACATAACAAAATGTGGAAAAAGTGAAGCACTGTGAATACTTTCAGGATGCGCTGTAGTTACAGGGTTACATAGTTAGTCTGGTTGAAAAAAGACACAAGTCCATCTGGTTCAACCAATAAACACGTTAGAACCTGTTAGAACCTGTTACAAAAGCATAAAAAAAGGGGACAAAACCATGAGGGCATACCAGAGAGTAGAAGACTATTATAGCTGTGGGTTATGAGATGGAATAATGTCATCAGAAGAGTTCAGGGGGTATCTTGGAAAGACCAAGGGGCCAACAACACCACATATTTGAGTAAAGGAGTCTATCATGTCCCCTATCTTAGCAGTGAGAGACTCCATTCTCTGTACTGCTGCTGAGATAGTGTAAATGCCTGGCTCACTGTACCTTTATTCAGCTGAAAATTTCATCAAAGAAATGGATAAACTATCTTGAGTTTCAGGGCATTAAGCAGCGAATAATTTAACCTCCAGTGACATTTTCTGGGACTCATACCTAAGACCTCTAAGTCTAACATAATGACTGAATGGTCTGACATGCTATAGGACAAATATCTGAGGAAGTTACATGTTTTAACCCAGGTGCAGATACAAAAAAAAAAATAACAATCTAGAGTACATGCAATGGGAAGGGGAAGTAAAAAGAGTACCTTTTATGTAAAAGATGTTTAACCATCCAGGTGCTGAAAAAGTGGTGTTCTCTTATAACTTTGCAGAAGGACGTAGATAAATTAATAATAATTTTAGATGGGAGTTTGTCGAGTAATGATTTTCTATCTCTATAGGGGACATGACTAAATTGAAATCCCCTCTTACTAGAGTGAATGGACTAGACTGTTGCAGCAGCTTATCTGATGTTTGCATTAGAAACAATTTGACCAGAGTTTGGTGCATAGATATTAAGCAACGCTAGAGGAGTACCCGCCAGTGTACATTTAAGTAAAATATACCTTCTATTAGGATCAAGTACAGAGAAGGTAACCTTCAAAAGAGAGGTATTTCTTATGAGGATGGTAACTCTTATGCCTCGTACACACGAGCGGAATTTCCGTCAGAAAAATCTTGGATGGTTTTTCCGACAGAATTCCTCTCAAGCTTGGCTTGCATACACACGGTCACACAAAAGATCTCTGAACTTTCGACCGTCAAGAATGCAGTGACGTACAACACTACGATGAGCCGAGAAAATGAAGTTCAATGCTTCTGAGCATGCGTCGAATTGTTTCCGAGCATGCTTGTTTTTTTGCGCATCAGAATTGCATACAGACGAATGGAATTTCCGTCAAGAACTTTTTCTGTTGGAAAAATAGAGAACCAGCTCTCAATCTTTTGCTGGCAGAAATTCAGACAGAAAAAGATGTATGTAGCATACACACGGTTGGAATATCCAACCAAAAGCTCCCATCACACTTTTTTGATGGAAATTCTGACCATGTGTATGCAGCATTACTTTACCAGAAGCTAACATATGAATGGGTGGTGCCGCGCTAATCCTGTTGTGTAAATCTCTAGTGATTAAATTAAATAAATTAAATGTGTATAAGTACCTAAAACACCAGTGATATATTTATGCAAGTGATATAAATCCCTGCAGAGAATAGGATTAATAGTAAGAAATTATTACAGGTGTAGATGTAAACAAATTAACAACCTAAAAATCTCAAATTAAAATATCAATCTTAGATAACCATAAGCAGTGACAAGTTCAGCATGAGTGGCAAAAAACAATATAAAGTGTAGCAGCGTGAATTATATAAAGTAATTATCAATCTAAAATTAACAAAGTGCGTTGTGCAAAATACTGTGCAGCATAAATACCTATTTCATTTACTGGCTTAAGGTGTTAAGCAACTGACATTCCATAAAGTGCAAGTGTGCAGACAAAAAATGTATACATCAAATATATAAATAAACACTCCAAACTGGATATTAATAAAGTAAAAGTAAAAGTGAATGTCCCAACGGAAAATTGATGAGAAAAGGAAAAGCACACAGAGAAAAAATGTCCTTATTCTTGATGATATCTGTGACAGTATGGTGCTGGCATGCGCATGTAGCAGTTAAAGTGTCTGGTGACTCAGGATCTCATGCAGCTTCGTGTGCAAACACTACAGTGGGTAATGGCCCCTTACCTCAAAGCAATGGGGCAACAGCATATGACCAAACTGGTTCTTTATCTTTTCCACCTGGCGGCTCCTATATACTCCTCACCGTCCCAGGGTAAGGTTCCCTCAGATGTAATGCAGGGGGTTGTTTAAAGTAGAAAAGAAGGAACCCAATAGTGTAATTCCGTTTTTTTCAAAATACCGATTTATTAAGCAAAGAAAGCAGGTACTCACATTAGAAACTATATGATACAGTGTTTGTATCCGACGAGCGGCGAGCTCGTAGCCTTCTCTCAGTGTGTCCAGCCTATCCCGTCCCTACGCGTGACGTCACACCACACGTGACTTCTTCAGGGGATAAGTATAGGCTGTGATAGTGTCCTTAAATAGTGTAGTATTGGCCGGCAATGGGCGGCCATTTTCCCGAAGTTCAATGTATTATGTTACGGCGGCCATTTTCCTAGAGGTTTTTTTCGCTCTGATTAGACTTGAGAAGTACATCAGCTGACTGTGGTTGGCCAATAGAGACTGTCAGCTAGTTCGATGCCGCTTGAGCTGTCAGCAAAGGGGGACTGTATTACTTCTAATGCTAAAAGCCAAGCGGACAAGGGAATCTAATTGCGATTAAGGGTAGAATTGCCTGCAGGATGTAAATTGATGGTATAGCAATGCCCTATATTAGCGTGACACGGGCAGGGCTTGTAACACAATTAAATGTGTAGTAGTAAAATCGAGGGAAAAAAGAGGCAGTAAACACTGATAGAATGCCGGATATACATCAAAGATGAATATAAATCTATATTCATATTACATTAATATTGCAAATATTAAAATTAAGAAAAAATAAAAGTAAAAATATGAAGATGAGATAAAATCAGCATAAAATCAATACCACAGCCTAACATATATAAGAAAATTAAGAGGGATTGTATATCTTTATTGGTTTATTAAACAAATCCTATATATGAAGAATAAAAAAATATATAAAAAAATATTTAAAAAAATATTAATAAAATAATAAAAGAATATTAAAAATAACGGAGCAAATTTTAATTCTGGTTAAAGTCCCTTCACTCCATTAGAGTTGGGAGACAGGCTAATCTTGTAGGAGCTATTTATTACTCCCCTGCATGGCATAACAGTGGTCAGGGGGAGTGTAAAAGGGGGATGAGGAATTTCAACAGTTTGAGACCTTTACCCAGATTACTCTGGGTATATGGGATTAGGTCCACTTTTAGATCTAACGGTGACTAGAAATGCAACCTTGCTACCTCCCAACCACAAGTTGCCATCATAAAAACTGGATCTTCAATATCCCGAAAGGACAATTAATGCGAATAAAAAGAAACTGCACTAAAATTGATACATATTTTGAACAGGCAGAGAAAATGGGCGAGAGATTCACCACAAAAGGCTATGACCGAAAATTTATTAAGACGAAAATTGAAGAAGTAGCTAAGCTGGACCGGAACCAACTGATCAAAGAAAAAACCACTCAACAAGAAAATACAATTGAAGGAATACCGCTTATCTTAGACTTCAATGTACAATATAAGAAAATAGAAAGGATAATAAAGCGCCACTGGCATATCCTACGGGCAGATAGACAATTACAAGGCATCCTCCCTGAGAACCCGAAATTCATATACAAAAAAGCTCCGACGATTAGAGATATACTAGTGAAAAATGTTGTGGACCCACCCAAGAAACCTTTTACCTTTTTCTCCGGAAACGGATTTTTTCCATGCAAGAGGTGTTTTGCCTGCCTTAGGACCAAACGACCGAATAAGAAAGTGTTCAATTTTACATCAACCAGCACAGGAGAGAGCTACGAAATCAAAGATTTTATTTGTTGTAACACAGAAGGGGCAGTATACGCACTTGAATGTAGTTGTAGCCTTCAGTACGTAGGCCGTACAAAAAGACCCCTCAGAGTCCGTATCAAGGAACATGTCAAAAATATCCTGAACGGCTATGACAAACATTGCGTATCAAAGCATTTCCTCACATGCCACAACAAAGACCCCACTAACTTGACATTTTGGGGTATTACCCCCTATACAAAACACTGGCGGGGGGGTCACAAAGTGAGATCCTTAAGTAAATTGGAATCCAAATGGATCTTCACCTTGGACACTTTCTGGCCCCGTGGTTTAAACATTGAGTTTGATCTAAACTGTTTCCTGAGTGATTTTTGAGATGTTTTAAGATATTTTAGAATATTCGATGGAGTGAAATGAAATGTTTTAAAATAATCTTAAATCATTTTTAACTATATACCTTTTATATTCGAAATTTATTTAATGAACATTGCATATTTATTTATTTTATCTATTAGGCATGACCATGCAAGGTTGCATTTCTAGTCACTATTAGATCTAAAGTGGACCTAATCCCATATACCCAGAGTAATCTGGGTAAAGGTCTCAAACTGTTGAAATTCCTCATCCCCCTTTTACACTCCCCCTGACCACTGTTATGCCATGCAGGGGAGTAATAAATAGCTCCTACAAGATTAGCCTGTCTCCCAACTCTAATGGAGTGAAGGGACTTTAACCAGAATTAAAATTTGCTCCATTATTTTTAATATTCTTTTATTATTTTATTAATATTTTTTAAAATATTTTTTTATATATTTTTTTATTCTTCATATATAGGATTTGTTTAATAAACCAATAAAGATATACAATCCCTCTTAATTTTCTTATATATGTTAGGCTGTGGTATTGATTTTATGCTGATTTTATCTCATCTTCATATTTTTACTTTTATTTTTTCTTAATTTTAATATTTGCAATATTAATGTAATATGAATATAGATTTATATTCATCTTTGATGTATATCCGGCATTCTATCAGTGTTTACTGCCTCTTTTTTCCCTCGATTTTACTACTACACATTTAATTGTGTTACAAGCCCTGCCCGTGTCACGCTAATATAGGGCATTGCTATACCATCAATTTACATCCTGCAGGCAATTCTACCCTTAATCGCAATTAGATTCCCTTGTCCGCTTGGCTTTTAGCATTAGAAGTAATACAGTCCCCCTTTGCTGACAGCTCAAGCGGCATCGAACTAGCTGACAGTCTCTATTGGCCAACCACAGTCAGCTGATGTACTTCTCAAGTCTAATCAGAGCGAAAAAAACCTCTAGGAAAATGGCCGCCGTAACATAATACATTGAACTTCGGGAAAATGGCCGCCCATTGCCGGCCAATACTACACTATTTAAGGACACTATCACAGCCTATACTTATCCCCTGAAGAAGTCACGTGTGGTGTGACGTCACGCGTAGGGACGGGATAGGCTGGACACACTGAGAGAAGGCTACGAGCTCGCCGCTCGTCGGATACAAACACTGTATCATATAGTTTCTAATGTGAGTACCTGCTTTCTTTGCTTAATAAATCGGTATTTTGAAAAAAACGGAATTACACTATTGGGTTCCTTCTTTTCTACTTTAAACAACCCCCTGCATTACATCTGAGGGAACCTTACCCTGGGACGGTGAGGAGTATATAGGAGCCGCCAGGTGGAAAAGATAAAGAACCAGTTTGGTCATATGCTGTTGCCCCATTGCTTTGAGGTAAGGGGCCATTACCCACTGTAGTGTTTGCACACGAAGCTGCATGAGATCCTGAGTCACCAGGCACTTTAACTGCTACATGCGCATGCCAGCACCATACTGTCACAGATATCATCAAGAATAAGGACATTTTTTCTCTGTGTGCTTTTCCTTTTCTCATCAATTTTCCGTTGGGACATTCACTTTTACTTTTACTTTATTAATATCCAGTTTGGAGTGTTTATTTATATATTTGATGTATACATTTTTTGTCTGCACACTTGCACTTTATGGAATGTCAGTTGCTTAACACCTTAAGCCAGTAAATGAAATAGGTATTTATGCTGCACAGTATTTTGCACAACGCACTTTGTTAATTTTAGATTGATAATTACTTTATATAATTCACGCTGCTACACTTTATATTGTTTTTTGCCACTCATGCTGAACTTGTCACTGCTTATGGTTATCTAAGATTGATATTTTAATTTGAGATTTTTAGGTTGTTAATTTGTTTACATCTACACCTGTAAGAATTTCTTACTATTAATCCTATTCTCTGCAGGGATTTATATCACTTGCATAAATATATCACTGGTGTTTTAGGTACTTATACACATTTAATTTATTTAATTTAATCACTAGAGATTTACACAACAGGATTAGCGCGGCACCACCCATTCATATGTTAGCTATATAGGTTTAGTGTACCCTAATAGGTGCATGCAGCTGTTCCACTTTTAGCTACCTCCATATACGATAGCGCAGGAATACCTCTATTAAACTTTACCAGAAGAATCTGAGGCCTGCAAGGAATTTGAAAAATATTTAAATGCAAACTTGAGAGGGCCTCTTTTACCATAGATCACATCAGCTTTAAATTCCTTCAGTGCCAGCCATCTCTTTCTGATGGAGTTTAAGCTTTTTAAATGACATAACAGTATTTTTAAAGGCATTGCAGAGAGGTAAAAAAATAAAAGCCAATGTAGATAATATAACATACAAAAGAAAATCTGCTGTGAAATGGTGACAGTAGCGAGAACTGGAAAACCAAGTAGATGAAACATACAAACATACAAATATATATATATAAACCATAACTTGGAACATATTGGATTAGATCATCAAATTTAGTCTTAAGTTAATCAGTTCATTTCTCCATGGCTATCTCACCCCTTAGCTCCTCCCCTGTACTATCCTCCCCACCTCTGTGGAAATACTGTGAATGATTCAAATACTGTGAATGATGGGAATGGCCAAAGGTATTGAGTGCACCATACCGCCTCCTCTCATGCTGGATGCAGCTAGTAGAAGTTTACGGGAGAGGAAAGCAGACCATTGGAAGAGCTTGGGCTTCACACATCCACCATCTATTGCTGCCATGCATGTGCCCCCCATCTTTGGTAACTTTTTAATTAAATGTCTTCATCTCTGCATCATTTATACAATTCATCTGAACTTAGTAAAGCAAAACAAAAACAAAAAAATGTAAAGCATTTTAAAATAGTAAACATTTATATACGTATACATATATATTTTTGATACTTATTGCTTTTGTACAATGGAACTGCCTTTCGCCCACTGGATTCACTGCACCTGAGGTGATACCTCTGCTGCAGGGTTAACTATCATTTTCAGCACTATTCTCAAAGTTATAACACCTCTAATTGCCTGTAGCTGTTGTTATTGATTTTTATTGCCTTTCACAGCCAAAACACTCAAAAAAATGTGTGTACTTCTTTTCTTTTCATTTGAAGCTGCAGCAAGTTTACACTTGTAGATCATGGTTCATTGCCTGTGACCTGTTCTGCTTCATAAAAATTCATAAATAGTGTTGTGTCATGTACAGAGGACTGCAATGAATAAAATAGGGCTCAAGCCATATAACCTTCCCCATTGTTGCTGAACTGATATATTTGCTGTTATCATGATGCTCACTGAGACCTTTGATATTATAGTTGAAAATGCAATCAACAAACCAGCCATTGTGCACAAACAGGAAGACATCTTCACTTAGTAAAACATAGAAGGATATTCTAGCCCATTAAACAGGGCTTGAACTTCAATAGTTTTACTGTAAGCTGTTTGATTCTGATCCACTCACTGTGTTTGAAAATATTTTTTTTAACATCCAAGCAACCCAGTTGTAATAATTTGAACCTTAGCTTGCTTATAACTAAAAATTGGGCTAGGTCAACCACACAATTGTTATCTAACAGTTTCAGCGCAGGAAAAGACTCAGTCTCTCTGGGGAAAGTTTGATATTGTGCTTTGCCCGAGGATATCACTTCTGTAAGTGACCTGTACCTGTAACTACAAAGTTTTTAGAACTCTGCAGGGAAAAATTAGAAGCTAAAGTATATGTTACTGTTTTTGTCTTCAACAAATAAGGCTACTGGGCTTTTAGGGTGTAAATCTTCCCTTTAAGATATACTTAGTGGAAAAAATACACCCAAACAGTCCTTTAAATAATTCCTTTAAGCAGTATTTGTATCAAAAGTGTCCACATGATATAACATTATTTTACTAATAATAATGCAAATATTTTACTAACTGAAGAAAATATGTTTCTTGATGAATATTGTGTTTATGTTCTACTTTTTTTTACTTTTAACTGCAAAGTAAATGTGCATAATTTGAGTGATCACTTGAGTATTACCTTTAATGCATTAGGAGTGTTCCCTGTTCTTTTTCTGTAGCGTTTCCTACTTAGGCTGGGTCTCCAATTAGGGGCCAATACCTCAAGCAATGCTGTGTCCAGGAAGATACAGCAGTGAGGGGGGATGTGGTTTCTATTTGGGATCACACTGCCCAATGGACAGTGTTAGACCCTCGTGCTAGATCTGCTTCCCTGTTTTGGTGCTACATTTCTGGAACAGGGGGCTGACAGTTAAGCATGTTTTATGGTTCTCTACAACTGTAAATATCAACATTAACCAAAATATGAGATGCATTTTATCATCTGAACTGCATGTGCATTCTTGAAAAAGTGGACTTTATTCCAAGAAACACATTAAATGAACATCTGCATGTGCAGGATTTCTGTGGTGTATATTAGCAAATCATAATCAAAAATTAATATCTTTATGTGCAATATCTATTGTGATGCACATAAGCACATTGTAATAGATCATATGCATTTCTGAACCTCATTGTTTTGGAACAAACAGACAAGAGCTTTATTTCAATGAGGCGCACACAATAAAAATTGTAATTGGTCATTTTCAAATTGTTGTATTTTTGCATGAATATTCTTTTTTTCTTTCTTTGAATATCACTTTATATTGAGATATGGTTTGCAAAATAGTGAATCATTTCCTCTGAATACCTCCGTTTCTCCTTCTTCTCTGGTTGGTTATGCTCATCTGTAGGGGAGACATTATTTTAGACATATTTATTTTTATTTAGATTGTATTTAGGCCATCGTATTTTTTATGGATATTATTTCTAATATTTGCTGTTGTTGTCCTTGATTTGTTCTTAGCTATCTTTTTTAGTTTAGATATCCCATCTCTGTTTCTCCTTATTTGGGACACTAATAATACTTACTCCTGGATTATTGTTAGCTATTCTTTTTTTTATATTCAATAGATTTTTATTGCACTTTTTTAAACTGGAGTACAAAGATAGCAAAATATTCTGGATCTGCCAGTAATCAGATCTGATACATATTGACATAAATACAAATGTAACGATGCATTACAGAACACGCTATTACATAAGGGCATCCACATGTCAGATATCAAGCTATTATTTTCTTACTTCAAATAAAGTTTTTTTCAGGGGGTTTAAACTCTTGGGTCTCTCTGGTTGGAATCAGACCACTCTAGAATATCTTCTGTTTCCCTTCTATTATCTATTGTTCTTGATTTCATTTATACATTTTGCTGGTTATTCTCTTAATATTTTCTCCATGTTCTACAAGTTGAGTTTTACGAGCAATGATTGGAAATTGCGCAATCTATGGGTAAAAAGTATGGCGCATAGAACCAAACTTTTTATCACCCAATAAATCAAATACTATTTTTTATTTCTTTTATGTTTCTTGGAATTTTTTATAAGAAATCATTTTACTACAGTAACATTACACCGTTCAGAAGAATTAACTGTGAAAAGTTATTGGATGGCATAATGCAAATAAAGAAATACATACTAAACAATAAAAAAGAAAGAGAAGTGGGAAATAACAAAGTCCAAAATATTTCGATTTCATTGTCCTCACAGCTCACAGTCCCTCCAGAAGCTTATCTTAAAATATGGCTCCCTCCCTAGCAGAGATAAAAATATTTCTCCCAATTTTACCCATTAAACCAAAATAAACTTTAAGAAAATCAAATAATTTGGTAAGAATGATGATGTAGGATCAAAAGGAGATTTCATTAGATTGAACAAGTGTACAGCAAAAGCAACAAATGTGAAAATATTAAACATTTCAAACTAGGTCATCTGAAGTACATTTTACAATCAAAGATTTGATTACATGTGAGAAAAAGGGGAGAAAAACACTTCTATAATTTCATAATATGGAATAAAAAGCACCCCTTTCAAACCATTATGAAGAAGTGTATACTTAAAGCTTGAAGGGCGATTTCATTTTTTTGTTAACTGCTGTCATCTGTGGCTATATTATACAACATTGTAATATTTTAATATTGCTGAAATAGTCCTTGAGCGTTAAGGAAAATCAGATTCATAAAATGTTATTCACACCTTATAGGTACTTAAAGTAAATGCTACATAGCAAAAATTGAACTTCATGCAGGTTGCAGAGATTATACCTTTAAATATTCTTCTTCTTGAATATTATTTGCTACTACTTTTATTCGAGTAGCACTAGGTAAAAAAAAAAAAAAAATATATATATATATATATATATATATATATTGGCATCTTACAAGCTAATATTCATGTCACATTAGTGATTGTGCAACTGGCCAGTAGCAGAGCTCACACCAACTTCCATGGTAACAGTCCGCCATTGGCCAAGCTGCAGAATCTAACTTACCAGCAGAGCAATAACAGGTGACATCTCCCTGATTCTCTGCTCTTCCAAGGATCCTGATGATGGAGAGTTCCAGTCAGCAACAGAATTCTCATGGGACATGGCCCCAATGTACCCAATGTATGCATAGAGTACTGAGAATCATATAGCTGCTGTCCTGATTATTATCTTTTTGTTGAATTAAATACTTGTCTGCAGGAGACTGCTATTGCATGACTCACAACCTGCATGCTAGTTGTAAGGCAGTTGCTTTACTTACAGTGAAGCTGAACAGATTCTTCATTACTATAGATTTATAATGTAGCTTATGAATCAGACAGTGGCAGCCTTCATCAGAAAGAGTCCCTTTTAAGTGGCCATAAATGTCAAAGAACATTTGGTCATGTATGCACAATCCAGCCATCTTATGAAATCTACAGGTGTATCTTCAGTCCCAATCCCAAACATAAGCACTGTAGAAAAAGGGTGATATGCAATGTAGATTTGTCCTAGGAGCTGCATCAGCAATCAGAAAATGTTTTTTTTTTTAACCTGTCCAGTTATTGATTCCTCAATAGTAGTTATGCTTGATTGTCTGACTGTGCCCCTTAGACACTGGATCATCTAATGTCTATGGGCATTTTTATCCAGTAAAGCATTGCAAAGATCAAAACTGAAGTGCAAAGTGGAAAAGGGCATGGGAATCAATCAGATTTATTTATTCTGAAGTCAGTTTACTGACAGATTAATGCTGATTGATTACTATGGGTTACTTCATTTTTGCCTTATTGAATAAGTTTGACTAACTGGTGGGAAACAATGTTTAAAGAGTGCTAACCTATTTCAGTCAGTCATTATCTTGTTGCCTTATATCTGCTGTTATCTAAAGAAGGGTGCAAATCTTATTGGTTGCATTAGGTTTATACAGTTTGCTGTCTTTGTTCTTGCTTTTGAGAATGTGAATTTGGAATGTGAGCAAAAATGCAGCAGTCTATATATTTTGAATTATTTTATTCAACTACAAATTATAGGTATTATTTAGCTACAAATTCCAGTAAGCCTAAATTGTGCATTTACACATGAGCATTAGACGATGAGGGTGCTTTATTTTTTTTATTATTATTTATTTTATCAACATTTATTTTTTACACCGATTTTTAAGAATTTAACTTTATTGCTTTTTATAAGGGATGAAAAACATCCCTTGTGAATGCATGGGCAATGACAGGTCCTCTATTAGACCCCAGATCTCTCGTCTGCCCTCCAAAGCAGCTGATCAATTGAGGTTTGATCAGCTGCTTTACAAGCTGGTAACAGACTGACTAAATCCTTGTCACTTCTGGTTGGCAACTAGACACACATGGAAGAGGTTCCTGGCTTTAGTTCTGCTCGGATGGTAGGTTTAGTTCTCAGTTGGGTCACCCTTTAAACATATTTACAGCTGTTCATATTTACGAACCAAATTTACAAAAGTGATATACCATTTGGATTATTCAATAAAAAGCGTAAAGGGCAATGATAATGTGCAAGGTGCTGTAGCTTTTGGTAACAAATCTTCAAAGAAAGGATCTCAAGCTTTAAATTGGTTCACCCTCATGGAATATTAGTTGCTAAACACCAGTAAGGGCCCATCCCATGCCCCACATACTGCACAAATTCAAAGGAAAAGACTGGCTGCACTTCGAAGAAAGTTACAAAACTGGTAACTTTTTTCATCTGCACAGCAGGACCTCATCCTTTGATGCATTTTACCCACAATGCTGGGCTTAATCATAGAGATGAGAAGGAGAAGGTATGAGGAGACATATATACACAATGTGCAATGACATTTAAAGTGACAAACATGTTTATTCTGTCAAGTACTATCATTTGTCTCTCAGGGCTATGCTCTTAGTGATAACCAAGGTGTAAATACCTGCTAAAATAATTATTTATTACAGACATTGTTTGAACTAGATGGACTTGTGTCTTTTTTTCAACCAGACTAACTATGTAACTACAGTATGTAATGTACAATCAATAAATAGGTAAACATGTATTGTGATTTAATTCCCATAAAATGATCTATCCAACAACAATTAGAGAAAATGTGTTATTAATAAAAAAAAAAGGACATAACAAAAAAAGGGAAGGGGAAGGGAAAGTGAAAAAGAAAGAGGGTTTGTGCATAATTTGTGTGTGCAGAGCATGTTGGGGCCTGTTAGTCCTCCATTGTAGATTATAGTAAACACTGTGTACAGAGTATTCTGGGACCTGCAGTCCTCCAGTGTATAATATGCAGTGTATGCAAGACATGCTGGGACTTACAATCCCCCATGTATAATATATAGTGTAGAAAGGACATGTGGGGACTTGCAGTCTCCCTGTGTATTCTATGCAGTTTATACAGAACATATCAAGTATTTGTAGTCTTCTGGTGTATTGAAAAAAAGCTTTATCCACGCTTGGCTGGTCTGTTACTACCTAGATTGCAGAGGGCCGGTGCTCATAGCTGGAGTGTGTGCTCCCAAGGTGTCAATCCATACAATGAATTAGCCAACAACCTGATGCTTTCCAAGTTTCAAATCCTTTATTAGTCTACAAAAGTGACACTCTGGGGGTTATTTACGAAAGACAAAGCCACTTTGCACTACAAGTGCAAACTACAAGTGCAAAGTGCACTTGAAATTGCACTGAAAGTGCACTTGGGAGTGCAGTCGCTGTAAATCTGAGGGGTAGATATGAAATGAGGGGAAGCTCTGCTGATTTTATTATCCAATCATGTGCAAGCTAAAATGCTGTTTTTTACTTTCCTTGCATGTCCCCCTCGGATCTACAGCGACTGCACTTCCAAGTGCACTTTCAATGCAATTTCAAGTGCACTTTGCACTTGTAGTTTTCACTTGTAGTGCAAAGTGGATTTGCCTTTAGTAAATAACCCCCAATTTAGCTGTATTGTGCCGCTTTAATGTAGCCTAATAAAGAATTTGGAACTTGGAACGCACCAGGTTGTTGGCTTATTGTAGCTGAATCTCCAAATTAAATAGTAATGAATAGTAACAAATTTAGTTGAAATCCGTTAAAATTCATTTTGTTTATTTGTTTTCGAAGGAATTCCAACTTTTCAGAACAAGTAGAATTTGGATTGGTCGAAAAACGATCGACCGATTCAAATTCTGTGTGAAGAAATAGCTGGTTGTTAAGCAGCATACTGGGAAGCTGTCCACCCACATCCTGAACAACCATGAGTCTTCATGGCTTCCCCACTGACAGATGAATATAAAGATAAAGAATGCCAGTAATTGCCTGGCAATAAAAAAATGTTGAAAAAAATGGCGTAGCCCCCCTCCCAGTCCATACCAGGCCCTTCTTGAATCGATCAATTGTTTTTTGACCAATCCAAATTCAAATCGTTCTGAAAAGTTGGAATTCATTAGAAAATTAATAAATTAAATGAATTTTAAGGAGAAACTAAATTAAATGAATTCTGAAACCAAACCTAACAAATTCCATAAAGAAACAAAATTAGTAACATAACAAATCTATCCAAAACTAAACACATTTTTCCATTCTGCCCATGTCTAATGCAGGGTATGCAAGGACCTACAGTCCCATTTTGTATAATAACAGTGTATCCAGGGCATGCTTTGACTTGTAGTCCTCAGGTGTGTATAATACATAAAGTGTAAAGGGCATGCTGGAACCTGTGGTGCTACCAATGTAAAACATAATATATGAGACATACTGGGAACTTGTGGTCCTCTGGTGTATCATATACAGTGTATACAGAACCCAATGGGACCCATAGTTCCCCACTGTATAACATACCGTGTATATAGAACACACTGGAACATAAGTATATATATATAAAAAAATCATTATAAGGGGAGAGGAGGTGAGAGGGAATGGGAAAGGGGGGCAAAGAAAAATGAAAAAGGAGAGGGAATGGGGAGGAATGGTGGAAAGAAGGTAAGAGGGGGGACCAAGAGAAAATAAAAGTTCAAGAGCGTGGAGTGGCATGAATGCCTGACCAACAGTGGAGCCGAGTAAGGTGTTCAAGCTGGATCATAAGGAAGCTGACAGTGGACCACAGCAAGATAACTGGCTGGCGACAACAGGTAAGTAGCAGGCTGTAACAGGCAGTAACTGGCTGGTATCAGACAGGTAATGAGGTAATCAGATGCAGGTAACAGGTGGCAGATCACATAGGAAACAGTGTACAAGAGACAGCACTGAACCTGAGCAATGGCTCAGTTTAAATAGTCTTCTTGGCACCAACATTACTGACAGATATCCGTGTATGGGCACATGTTTGCAAGTGTGTGAGCATGCGGATGAATGCAAGCATGAGCACATGCACCTTGTGTATGACTGTATGTCAGCCAGCATCTGTGAGCAAAGATTCATCATGAAGAGGCATCTTGCTTGCTGGCATGCCCTTCCTGACAATAAGTATGTTCTTTTATTAATAGTGGATTACATTCCATTTGTAATTCATTCTTGAGGAATTCTAGTTCCAAGTATGAAGAACCAGTAAACCTCTCCTCTGCCCCTTGGGGATTACTCTAATTACATCAGGTAGATGACAATTCATATTGTGAATCAAGGAGTTTTTGATAATTGGTTTCCGATACGACTGTATAAAATTTCATGATGGACATGAGAACCAATTAAAGTTAAATCCTAATGAATGATGTCTGTATTTGATTCATCAAAAGTGAAATTCAAATTATGATCACTAGTATTTAAATAATGAACAAAATCTACTACAAGCATGTCATGGTTAACAATAAATATAAGATGGTCTATGTACAGTATGTAGAAAAAAATCTAAGTTTGGGTTTGACAGGGTTGGCATCTCTATAAAGGTGGCACCTCTCTCACCAACCCACATACAGGTTACTTAGTTAATTTAGCCCCCATAGAAAATGCCAAACCTCCAGAGATCGCAACCCGTATCAAACAAAACAGTAATTGTAAGTCACCTAGGTGGATGCATCATGTGTCCAATTATGCCTCTGTCCCTGGTGCCTCTGCACTGAGAACCAAGCGTTCAAACATCGCAGATCGCTCAGTTTTCACAGCTCCCCGAGCAGAGAGCTGTACACTGTCAGTCACAGCTCTCTGCTCATCTCCCTTTGCACTCATTGGAGCACTGGGCTGTGGAGAGGCTGAGAGGCTGTGCTGAGAGGCTGAGACAGGTGTCAGTCCAGGCAACTGGCAGATCCAGACTTCCATTGTCAGGATGACGCGGTGCCTGGACTGATATCCATGATGTCAGCAGAGAGCGGACTTCAGTCTGCTCTCTGCTGAAAACGGGTCACAGGCGTGCAAAATGCATTGCACTTTTGTGATCCATAGGAGAAGCCCAGCCAAACAAGCTTTGACTGGACTTCTCCTTTAAGTCTGTTAAATATTCTAATGTCTAATGTTCTAAATGATGTTCTAAGGCTTTCAGACCAAAATGTAGGCAATGCGTGAATATAACGCTTTGCATGTCAACCATTTAAAATTCTCATCCCATGTAAGTTTCTTAACGTTTTGTATATGTTTGTTTCTTCTCACATAGGAAGGCATCTTAATGCCAAGTATTTAAGTAATACTAAAGGTTCTGATTTTTTGTTTTAAAAATAACAAACATGTCATACTTACCTACTCTGTGCAATGGTTTTGCCCATTTTCTTCCTCTTCCTGGGTCCCCTGCCGGCAGTCCTGGCTACTCCCTCCTGCTGAATTTCCCCAGAGCAATCTGCTTGTTATGGGGGCACTTGTGTGTGCTCGCTCCCAAGCCACTTCTGTGGATCTTTAAGACACACAGAGTGCAAATCGGCCCCGCCCTCTGCTCCCTCCTCACTGGCTGTGATTGACAGCAGCAGTAGCCAATGAGGAGGGACAGACCTGGGAGACCTGGGAGAGCCGCTGCTCTCGTGCACATCTCTGGATCAAGATCGGGCTCAGGTAAGCATTAGGGGAGGCAGAGGGGGACACCGACAATTTTTTACCTTCATACATAGAATGCATGAA
The DNA here is from genome assembly GCF_042186555.1 of Aquarana catesbeiana. Lineage (NCBI taxonomy): Eukaryota > Metazoa > Chordata > Amphibia > Anura > Ranidae > Aquarana > Aquarana catesbeiana. Next base: position 223,841,499 of record NC_133329.1, on the reverse strand, counting down.
GGTAAAAAACCTTGAGCCTTTAGGACAACTTTAAAGTAGCTTATCAGTCAAATCTCCTAAAGGTTTACACAGGGGCCCAAAGCTGGCTTACAATAAGTCTGCAATAAGTCTGTAACTAATAAAACATTCATATGAGATCTTTCTGGAGATGATAAAAACTGGAGAAGCAGCAACCATTATTTCATTATTTCAGTTAAGTTCTCATCTCAGATGTCCTTGAATACTGTAAAGCTGAGGGAGGATACATTTCTGCTTTACATTACTTTTATTAATTTCAAGAGTAACAACAACAATACATCACAATTGAAAATTCAGACAACATTTGTAAAACAAACAAACAAAAAGGAGATATTTTGGTTCACATATTTTGTTGCTAGCGCTGATGCCCTGAAACCCAGCTTAAATGTAGATATATCATAAATATGACAAAAATCTTGAAAAATTAAATCATTGGTCCCCTTGGGCTTCATATATGCATATCATTAGAGGACTGATAGGAGTAGTGTCTTGAGCTGGAAACTCCTGGATCTCTCTCTTTCTCTACCTTCTTCTCTCTTTTACCTACTGTAGTTCTCTGTTTCTCTTCTTTCCTTTGTCCCACTCTATACTCTCAGGTATTCTCTCTCTTGGCCAGCACTATGTATGATGGGGGAGCATTTTGCTTCCATGCTTCATGTAGTTTGCTACTCTGACAATTTGTAAGACTGTCAATTCACCCTGTTGAAATTAATTTTGCTGTATTAACTGTACTTATCATTGTTGGTTTGTTATGTTACTGTATTTTCTATTTCGACTAGTACTTTGTGCAGCCGGGAGTCTCTATTATGTGCTATGTTTGGATATAGCTGATTTACCAGTTTTTTTTTGTACTTGTTTTTTCTCTGAAAACTTGCAATAAACATATTGAACAAGAAAAATTAAATAATTTTTGACATTAATCACACTGTATATATATATATATATATAATTTTTTTTTTTTAACCTGTTCCTACTCTTCTCTACTCACGAGCCCAGCCTTGTGAGTGAAATGCATCATTAGATGAGGAGGTCGCAGTCAGGGACTCTCATATATATGTATACAGTATATATTATATATATATATATATATATATATATATATATATATATATATATATATAATGCATCCCAATCCTGATGCTAATTATTATTATTTCTGAAATTTTTTTTGTTAAACCTATCCTCTTCATGTGGTCACAAAGGATCATCTGTTTAGTATTCTGTAGATAAAAATGCTTGACCAGTGATGAGCTTTATTCACTAGTTTGTTAACTGAAATGTGAAGTGACAGACTTACTAAAAGAACATTTCAATGCCAAAGAATTATATTATTCCTTTCTCACATATTGCTTTGTGATTGATCATTGCAGACAGAGTACTTTCAGACAGTCCGATGACTTACATTGATCCATGTCAGGGTAATTTGATCCATACACATTCCTTTATATACTGTAATGTATCTTTCTGTAGAAAAAAAATACTTAAGTGCACAGTACAGTCATGTCACAATGACAGCATTATAGTGAAACCACTCCTGTACATTTCCTTAGTATTTGTTGTCAAGAACTAGGTTACATTAGTAAGGATTGAAAAAGCCCTATAACTATTCTATATGCTTAAGAATTGTCCATAAGAGGTTGTTAACATTTAGTTATGACAAGAATATAGAACTAAGCAGCAGCACAAAGCCGATCCTGTGATAGGTGATGATTGTGAAATAACGAATGCAGCACATCACAGTGGCACATAATGTAGGGGTTAGTTTACTAAAGGGAAATAAGCTGTTCACTTTGCAAGGGAATTTTCTCCACAGTCACTAAGCCACTAAGTTACTAAGCCAAGGGAAAATTACCTTGCAAAGTAAAAAAAATTCCACAATTTGAACAGTCTAGTGTATTTAGTAAATCAACCGCATAGTGACAATGAGAGGACTGGTGCTGCCAGGTGATAAATGGGGGCAACCCAATACTCCTTAAAGAGGACCTATGCTGTGATGTCCTGGAGTTCCCCACTGGCCACTGACATCTTCAGCCTGCTGGCTTCCAGATATCAATCCCTGGCAGTTTTCGTTGGCCAAGCAGAGATGATGTCATGTCCAAACAATGTCTACACTGAACTGAGTGTGTGTAGCTCAGTGTACAGTGCAGACAAGCAGTTGTGTAACTTTGAAGCAGAACAGGTGGAGATTTCCTAAAACTTGAGAGTGCAAAATCTTTGCAGCTGAAAGGCAACCTTAGTTGGGGTGAACAGAATAATGGGCTAGACCAGGAATCTCCAAACTATGGCCCTCCAGCTGTTTCGGAACTACACGTCCCATGAGGCATTGAAAAACTCTGACATTTACAGACATGACTAGACATGATGGGAATTGTAGTTCCTAAACAACTGGAGAGCCATAATTCGAAGACTCCTGGGGTAGATAATACTTGTGATTTGGGTCTCTGTCCTTTGGGTATTGCTTTTGCTATATTTCATTTTGATAAATTCTCCTTATTAGCAGCAGGTGTTCCACAAATTGACGTGGAATGTAAGGTCAAGATTTCTGCCTGGGTTGTAGCCTGTTTGAGAGAAGTATTGTATATACGTTTGTTTCTTAGGTGTGTAAAAATTACATATTTTATCAAAATATACTGTATATAGTACATAGTATGTTATATTCAGGCCAACTGTTTTAGACTTTATATTATTTTACAATTTATAGTGGAATTTCAGAAATTTCTGGTTTCCTCATATAAATTGGTGAGATACCCATTTTGGCAATCTTTTTAAAGTGATTAGCTTGCTCACTGGCATTTTGATCTCAAGCAATACTGCAAGGATACCTTACTCTTATTTACCAAAAGAAAATAAGATGTATGCATGTTCCTGGCTTCAGACTTTGCAAACACAATTTTACTATAGTCCAACACATCCCTATAGTTGTTACTGATTATTACCACAGGACCAAGCAAACACAACTTTTAAAAAGTTTCATTACCAATAAAATAGTAATAATATATAAACATTAGTGGAAATGAGTTATAATTTCTGTCACATTTCTATTTCTTCAGTAATCAATTTCTCCCTTTTTCAAGGTAACAAAAAAGTGGAACGCAATCTCTCTGAGACTGTCCATGGAGCATAGCTATGTTTACTCATGCAATAACATAATGCGCATGTATGAGGAAGGGAGCATGATTTAGATAGGATGAATACTGCCTGCACACTTTTAGTAACTCAGACCCATAGAGTTATAACAGTGATCTGGGTTGTAAAATATTGATTGTCTCAAACCTGTTTTTGCCATTGGACATATGAAATATGTCAGACTGAAGTGGGTTTGAAGACAACTGAAACTGAGCACAGGTTGTCCCTAATGTGAATTAAAATGCTGAATTTTTCGTTCTCTCTCAGCAGTCTGTAGCTTCTGTTATCAGAGCTCAATAAGATACAAGTTGGTTTACAGAGCAACCTTGTTGAAATAGGAGAACAAATATTGGAATTTGTGGTGTAGTAGAGCTCTGTAGTTTAAAGCTTTATCTGAAAACTGAATCTGAGTTCTTGTGCAGCAGTTACAGAAAATGCCATCATTCTAAATTGCTTTAAAGTTCAAGATGTAATTGATGATTACACATATATTTTTTTCCATTTAAGGAAATCTGTACTGAAACTTATAGGTAGGCTACCATTAGCAACCTCTATCTAAAAATGCTTGTCACCTAAATGGCATGTTATTCCTCAGGCTTCTGTACTCTTAGTAACCCATGACCCAAATAAGCAAATGAAAACAGTACATTCAATCTCTATGCTTATAGAGTCAGTGGCTCAGCAAATGTTTCTATCCCAGGTTCCTAAGTCACTAATATATCTCTTCAGATCTACAGGGACACAGGACCCCTCAAGACGCCAGGAGGTGGAAACACTGTATATAGTAGAGGATGCGGGCATCTAGGATAGTATAAGAAGCTTTAGATTCCAATAGAGGGTGTAGATTTGTTGGAGGAAGAAGATTTGATCCACCAGTGTGTGAGTGGGGGGCTAATACTTATTAGTAACCACTTGACCTCTGGAAGATTTACCCCCTTCATAACCAGGCCATTTTTTGGGATACAGCACTGTGTTACTTTAACTGACAATTGTGCGGTCATACAAAACTGTACCCAAATAAAATTTGGTTCACTTTTTTCCTATAAATAGAGCTCTCTTTTGGTGGTATTTGATCATCACTGCATTTTTAATTTTTTACACTATAAACAAAAAATGGCCACAATTTTGAAAAAAAAAAATTTTACTTTCTGCTATAAAACGCATCCAAAAATAATGTAAAAATCTAATTTCTTTAGAATTTAGGCCAATAAGTATTTTCTGCATGTTTTTGGTAAAAAAAATCTCAATAAGCATATATTGATTGGTTTACTCAAACGTTATAGCGTCTACAAACTGTGGGATATATTTATGTATTTTTTTTATACTAGTAATGGCAGCGATCTGTGACTTATAACTATGTAACTTATAGCTACATAGTAGGTGAGGTTAAAAAAAGACACAAGTCCATCAAGTCCAACCTATGTGTGTGATTATATGTGTGTGATTATATGTACATTGTATATCCCTGTATGCTGCAGTCGTTGAGGTGCTTATCTGATAGTTTTTTGAAACATTTGATGCCCCCCGCTGAGACCACCGCCTGTGGAAGGGAATTCTACATACTTGCCGCTCTTACAGTAAAGAACCCTCTACGCAGTTTAAGGGGAAACCAATTTTCTTCTAATTTTAATGCGAGGCCACATGTATTATTAAACTTCCTTGAAAAAGTTTTATCCCTATTGTGGGGTCACCAGTGTGGTATTTGTAAATTGAAATCATATCCCCTCTCAAGCGTCTCTTCTCCAGAGAGAATAAGTTCAGTGCTTGCAACCTTTCTTCATAACTATCCTCCAGACCATTTATTAGCTTTGTTGCCCTTCTTTGTACTTGCTCCATTTTCAGTACATCCTTCCTGAGGACTGGTGCCCAGAACTGAACAGCATACTCCAGGTGAGGCCGGACCAAAGTCTTATAGAGTGGGAGAATTATCACTTTATCCCTGGAGTTAATCCCTTTTTTAATGAATGCCGATATTCTGTTTGCTTTGTTAGCAGCAGCTTGGCATTGCATGCCATTGCTAAGCCTATCATCTACTAGGACTGCCAGGTCCTTTTCTATCCTAGATTCCCCCAGAGGTTCACCCCCTAGTGAGTAGATTGCATTTTTCTACATTAAACCTCATTTGCCATGCAAGGTTTCCACATCCTGCAGAGAAGGTACTGTGATATTGCGGAAGATTATCGGACACTAACTGACACTTTTGACACTTTGCGGGAACTAGTGACACTAAAACAGAGATCAGTGCTAAAAATATGCATTGTCACTGTACTAATGACACTGGCTAGGAAGGGGTTAAACATCTAGGGTGATCAAAGGGTTAACTGTGTGCCTAGCCAGTTTTTTTTGTGTACTGTGTATGCTGGTTTCACTAGGGGAAGATATAGATTCTAGTCCCTGCTTTGCAGAGACACAGGATCGATCTCTTGCCCCCTGACAGAAATTAGATATGCCTTTATTAGAAGCCTTTATTAATTATCACAACAGAAGCAGCCTGTCGGTGGCGTGCGCACCACCTGCATTCGGACCTGCAGGAACACATATACAGTATATACGTGATCCTGCCTACAGCTGCCATCCTGTAGCCGTAAATGTGCTTTAGGGTGGTTCTAAAGGCAGAATTTTTTTTTACCTTAAACCCTTGCCAACCAGCCACCATTGTTATACGCCAGCAGGTCAGCATGTTCCCGCAAATTGCTGTAGATGTTTGTCGGCTCCTTTAAGGACCCGTAGCAGGCGCCTGCTGTATGGCGGGGACCCAGTGCATGTGGCTGGCGGCTGCGATGTCAGCCAGCCACCAGCGATCATGGGAAGGAGAGCCAGAACAGACAGATCCCCATTCTGACAGGGGAGTTGGAGAGAGATCTGCTGTTCCTAGTGATTAGGAACAGCGATCTTTCTCCTCCTCCAGTCAGCCCAGCAGCCATACAGTTGGAAACACTCCCAGGGAACACACTTAACCAATTGATCGCTCCCTAGATCCCTGACCCCTTCCCTGCCAGTGAGATTTATATAGTAATTAGTGGCTATTTTTAGCACTGATCGCTGTATAAATGTCAATGGTCCCAAAAAAGTGTCAAAAGTGTCCGATCTGTCCACCGCAATGTTTCAGTCCCGCTAAAAATCACAGATCACCGCCATTACTTGTAAAAAAAAAAATAAAATTTTCATAAATCTATCCCCTATTTTGTAGACGCTATAACTTTGCGCAAACCAATCAATATACACTTATTGCGATTTTTTTACCAAAAATATGTAGAAGAATACATATTGGCCTAAACTGATGAAGTAAATTTGTATTTTTTTATTTGGGATATTTATTATAGCAAAAAGTAAAAAATATTGTTTTTTTTTTTTAAATTGTCGCTCTTTTTTTGTTTATAGCACAAAAAATAAAAACTGCAGAGGTGATCAAATACCCCCAAAAGAAAGCTCTATTTGTGGGGAAAAAAAAAGATGTCAATTTTGTTTGGGTACAGTGTTGCATGACCACGCAATTGTCAGTTAAAGCGACGCAGTGCTGTATAGCAAAAAATGGCCTGGTCATTAACCAATAGAGATCCGCGCTATAGCCGAATGACGGAAACAGCGCGGATCTACAATGCCGGGATGATGTCTATCGTCGTCATCCCCTTTCCTCACTCCCCACACACTCTCGTGAGCATGCATCGGGGAAAATCTGTGTTGGCCGTGTCCCCTGGACATGGCCAATCACAGATCGCTGTAAATGGCCAATCAGGGCGGCCGATTACAGCACGATCGCCGCCTCCAATGGGAGATGATCTCAAATGTAAACATATGAGATCATCTCTCATTGCCAGCTCTCTCTCCTTACACAGAGACAGCGTGTGAGGAGAGAAAGGATCTGTGACTCGTTGTGAGCAATTATCTACAGTTCTACAGTTGAAAAAACAAAGCGTGCCCTAACAGTGCCCAATCAGTGCCCACAGTGACCCATTAGCATCAATAGCTAGTGCCATCTGTGCCCACCTGTGTGCATCAGTGCCCACTTGTGCCATAAGTGCCCCATCAGTGCCCCATCTGTGCCATCTATGCCCGTCTGTGCCCATCTGTGCCCATCTGTGCAATCAGTGCGCATCTGTGCCACCTCATCAGTGCCCATCTGTGCCACCTCATCAGTGCCCATCTGTGCCACCTCATCAGTGCCAATCTGTTCCCAATCAGTGCCCATCTGTACCAGTCAGTGCCCATCTGTGCCGCCTCATCAGTGCACATCTGTGCAATCAATCAGTGCACATCTGTGCCGCCTCATCAGTGCCCATCTGTGCCACCTCAACAGTGCCCATTTGTGCCACCTCAACAGTGCCCATTTGTGCCACCTCAACAGTGCCCATCTGTGCCACCTCAGCAGTGCACATCTGTGCAATCAGTACACATCTGTGCCGACTCATCAGTGCACATCTGTGCCGACTCATCAGTGCCCATCTGTGCCACCTCATCAGTGCCCTTCTGTGCCACCCCATCAGTGCCACCTCATCAGTGCATATCTGTGCCCTCCTGTGCCGCCTCATTAGTGCACATCTGTGCTGCTTCATCAGTGCACATCTGTGCCGCCTCATCAGTGCACATCTGTGCGATCAGTGCCCATCTGTGCCACCTCATCAGTGCACATCTGTGCCATCAATCAGTGCACATCTGTGCTCATCAGTGCCACTTCATCAGTGCCCATCAGTGCAGGCTTAGCACACACCTGTGCAGTCTCATCACCACCAGCGACCAACCATGTCTAAAAGATGCTTTTCTGCCGAGGAGGCATACCAAATTCTTTCCACGGCCCACAAGAGTAACGGGGAGCTCTCTTTTTCAGATTCCCTTTCAAATTCGGATCCTGAATCTGACATAAATTATGAGCCAGTCCTCAGTAGTGAAACACTGAGTGACTCAGAGGAGGAAGATGTTCGGCCCACCAAACAAAGGAGTTCTAGTGAGGAGGCAGTGGCATCCACCAGCACCGCAGTACCATCTACCAGCACCGCAGTGCAATCCACCAGCACCGCAGTACCTCAAACAGAAAGGCCAAGTACCATTGGGGTGTCACCTAAGCCCCAAAGGGTGAGGACCCATGCCAGCCTTCCCTATGCCCTTCAGAACCCCTTGTGGCTTCCTTCCAATTCAGGAGAAGCTAACATTCCCCCTTTCACTGCCCAGCTAGGTGTCCAGGTGGACACTGAGAATTTTACCTCAATACATTTTTTAAATTAAATTTTTACGGAGGACATGTTGGCGTCAATTGTGGCCCAGTGTAACCTGTATGCACAGCAATTTATTTAGCAAAATCCAACATCCTATTATGCCCGTCCCTATGAGTGGAGAGACCTAACAGTGGAGGAGTTCAAGGTTTTTTTAGGCCTCCCATTTAATATGGGACTCAACAAAAAAATCAATTGTCAACCCACCCCCTCCACCACATGCCGCTCTTCTCCACGGTAATGCCCAGAACTAGGTATATGATGATAATGAGGTTCCAACATTTCAGTGACAATACCCAGTGCCCTCCCCGAAATGACCCAAATTATGACAGGCTTTACAAAATTTGGCCAATACTTAATTATTTTTCAGAAATATTCCCCCAATTTTTTACCCCGGACCAACACATATGTGTGGATGAGTCACTTGTTATATTTAGCGGCAGGCTTAAAATTAAGCATTTTATCCCCAGCAAAAGGGCCCACTATGGAGTGAAGGTGTACAAATTATGTGACGGAGCCACAGGGTACACATATTCCTTCACAGTGTACGAAGGGAAGGACACCCAGCTGCAGCCCCCTAATTGCCCGGACTACTTGGGATCCAGCGGGAAAGTTGTTTGGGACCTTAAATCCCCCCTACTGGAGAAAGGCTACCACCTGTATGTAGACAACTTCTACACATCTCTGCCCCTGTTCCACAACCTTCACCGGAAGAAGACGCCAGCATGTGGCACCATAAAAAAGAATCAGAAGGGCTTTCCTCAAAGTCTTGTCAATAAGAAATTGAGAAAAGGAGAAACGGCAAGTCTGCGAAACAACGAGATTCTGGCAGTGAAGTAGAGGGACAGAAGGGATGTCTACATGTTGTCTTCTATCCACAATGATATGTTCGTGGAAATCCTCAGAAGGAATGGCCCCATACAAAAACCAAAATGCATCTATGAACATAATTTATTTATGGGGGGAGTCGACTTCAATGACCAAATGATGGAACCATACCTTGCCACAAGATGGACATACCATTGGTATAAAAAAGTCGCAATTTATTTTTTTCAATTGGCCATATACAATTCATATGTAATTTACCGCAACCCTACCCAAAACCTCAAATGCTTCTTTGGCTACCAGGAGGAAGTTTTCACTACCCTTATCTTCCCGAATGGCCCACCAGAAAATATCCGATCAGATGTTCTTAGTCGACTCTCCGAGCGCCACTTTCCTGATAAAATCCCTCCCAAACCAACAGGCCAAAGACGTCAAAAAAAGATGTAAGGTGTGTACCAGAGCAGGAGTCAGAAGAGACACATCATATTATTGTGCACAATGTCCTTCCCAACCAGGCCTCTGCATAGGTGACTGTTTTCGCCGTTACCATACTTCAATAAATTATTAGTGAAGTATGGTAAACGTAATCCTCAGTTCCTGCCTTCACACACCTTCACACCCCTTACGCCACTGCCTGCTCTGGAACTGACCCTGGACTGTTATTCGACCACGCTTCTGCCTGCCAATTCTGTACATACCGCTGCCTGATCTGGAACTGACCCTGGACTGTTATTAGACCATGCTTCTGCCTAACGATTCTGTACATACCTCTGCCTGATCTGGAACTGACCTTGGACTGTTTGACCATGATATTTGCCTGCCTCTTGGACTGATCTTGTACCCTGCAACTGGACTAGTGGGATTCAACACAGGGGTCTCACATATGTGAGGGGCTCCAGAATAGTTTTTCTGGATGAAGAAAACAATTTTCTTTGTTTTCTCATTCCTAGATTAGGGTCTGGAGACTCGGAGGCTTCAAAGAGATGTGGGTGGGAGAAGCCTCTACCCCTGTCCCTATTCTGTCCTGCATGAGGCCCTACTTCTGCCTGCTGCCTGTAGAACTTACTGCCCTCATGCCTCTGTCTGTCGCACTGACCACACCACATGGACCTGCCTACTACCAGGACCAATATTTTTGGCACTGCTGACAATATCTCTGCACTGACCCTGGACTGTATATGGACAGTATCCCTGCCTGCTGCCTGAAAAATTGTGTTCGTTGTTGCTGACCAAGTCCCTGCCTGCTGCCTGGACCAGTGCTATTCTCCTGTGGACAACTGCGCTACTAAAACCACAGGTAATCTTTTGTTTACCCTTTGCTCAGCATAATGTATTTTGGGGTGTAATTCTTGGTATGTGCATGCTATGTATCCCTGGAACACCTGACGGTGTTCCTTGCATGTTGGGCCTCTGTATGTGGCCAGGCTGTGTAAAGGTCTCACACATGTGGTATTGCCATACTCAGGAGGAGTAGCAGAATGTATTTTGGGGTGTTATTTTTGCTAAGTAAATGCTATGTGGTAATATATTATAAACGGACAACTTTAAAATGCGTTTTCATTTTTTTCCACATTTTCCAAAAACTTCTGCGAAAAAATGAACCGTTCAAAAGACTCATTATGCCTCATAGATTATACGTTGAGGTGTTAGCTTTCCAAAATGGGGTCATTTTCTGGGCGTTTCCATTGTCCAGGTGTTCCAGGGCCTTCAAAAGTGTAATAGGTGGTTGAGAAATTAAATATGTAATTTATGCTCCTAGAATGCCTGAAGGTGCTACTTCAATGTTAGGCCTCTGTATGTGGTCAGGCTGTGTAAAAGTCTTACACATGTGGTATCGTTATACTCAGAAGGAGTAGCAGAATGTATTTTGGGGTGTTGTTTTTGCTATGTAAATGCTATGTGTTGGAAATATCTTATAAACGGACAACTTTGTGTAAAAAAAAATGCGTTTTCATTTTTTTCCACATTTTCCAAAAACTTCTGGAAAAAAATGAACCGTTCAAAAGACTCATTATGCCTTGTAGATTATACGTTGGGGTATTAGCTTTCCAAAATGGGGTCATTTTCTGGGCGTTTCCATTGTCCAGGTGTTCCAGGGTCTTCAAAAGTGTAATAGGTGGTTTAGAAATTAAATGTGTAATTTATGCTCCTAGAATGCCTGAAGGTGCTACTTCAATGTTAGGCCTCTGTATGTGGTCAGGCTGTGTAAAAGTCTCACACATGTGCTATCGTTATACTCAGGAGGAGTAGCAGAATGTATTTTGGGGTGTTATTTTTGCTATGTAAATGCTATGTGTTGGAAATATCTCATAAAATGACAACTTTGTGTAAAAAAAAATGCGTTTTCATTTTTTTTCCACATTTTCCAAAAACTTCTGGAAAAAAATGAACCATTCAAAAGACTCATTATGCCTCATAGATTATACGTTGGGGTGTTAGCTTTCCAAAATGGGGTCATTTTCTGGGCTTTCCATTGTCCTGGTGCTCTAGGGCCTTCAAAAGTGTAATAGGTAGTCAACAAGTTAGATGGGTAATTTATTCTCCTTGAACACCTGATGGTGCTCCCTGCATGTTGGGCCTTTGTATGTGGCCAGGTAGTGAAAAAGTCCCACACATGTGGTAAGTACTCAGGTGGAGTAGCAAAATTTATTTTGGGGTTACATTTGAGGTATGCACATTCCATGTGAGACAAATAAGATATTACAATGACAATTTTGTGAAAAAAATAAAAAATAAAATAAAATTTTAATTTTGCAAAGAATTGTGGGAAAAAATGACAACTTCAAATAACTCACCATGACTCTTATTAAATACACTGGAATGTCTACTTTCTAAAAAGGGGTCATTTGGGGGGCATTTGTACTTTCCCGGCTTGTTAGGGTCTCAAGAATTGAGATAGGCCTCAGTACATTAGTTGTGATCTTTTTTTATGATTTGCACCATAGCTTGTAGACTCTATAAATTTCACACAGACCACATAATATCCACTAATTTGGGTTATTTTTACCAAAGATATGTAGCAGTATAAATTGTGGCCAACATTTATGAAGAAAAATTGCTAATTTGCAAAATTTTTTCACAGAAACAAAGAAAAATACATTTTTTTTTCAAAATTTTCAGTCTTTTTTCATTTATAGCGCAAAAAATAAAAAACCCAGAGGTGATCAAATATCACCAAAAGAAAGCTCTAATTGTATGAAAAAAAGGACAAAAAATCATTTGGGTACAGTGTTGCATGACTGAGTAATTGTCATTCAAAGTGTAAGAGCACTGAAAGCTGAAAATTGGTCTGGGCAGGAGGGGGGTTTAAGTGCCCAGTAAGCAAGTGGTTAAGGGGGAAAATCTTTGGGTCTGTAAGTGGTTAATACATTAATGCATTCTCTGCATTGAGATTAACCTTTCACTGTCTGTTTGTTCAATGCCATTGCACAGAGCAAGTAGGTATAACGTGTTTGTTTTTTTTTAATTCAAAAATCCTTAACAGTTTACAGTCATTTTAATATACTCCAAATGGTTATATTTTTAAAAATGTTTTATTTGGAAACAGAGTCCTTTTAAAGTAGGGCACAAGTAAAAATTACCAAATCACTTCAGGTAAAAAAAATAGCTATTTCTTGCAATTAATAAACAACTGCTGTCCCCTAACACCCAAGGCAGACTATATGATGGCTATCTAAACTCTATTGCTTCCAATCAGCAGTGAGAATAAAGGATCAAAAAACTTGTCTTAATGTACAGTATATTGGTGGCAAGATGTTGCTCCATATAACATTTATTAAACTGGGTAAAAAACTGGAGTATTAGCATACTCGTCCAGTCCATGTGCTTTCTATTTCTATTTTGCTAATATTTTTTTCAAGTTATCAATAGCAACTTTTCATTCAAAAGTCTGGCATTATCCAAAAAGATTATTCAGCTAATCCTTCACCATAGTTTATTTACTGAAGTAGTGTAGAGTTCATTTAACAAAGTGAACATATGATTTGTTAAGTGAACAGTCTGTACTTCCTTAGTAAATGAACCCCACGATGTATCAGTTCAAATAAAACTAAATTGATGAACAGTCACTTAAAAAATAATAAAGATAATGGAGTTTCTAGGAGCAGTACAATACCAAGGGGTCAATATGAATACAAGCTGCTTACATCTTATTATTGCAAAGACTCAAATCATAATCTGCTTTTGTGTCTCACTGGTCTTATGAGTGCAATCGTATCTGATGACACCGAACCCAGTTTTGCTCTTTTAAACATTTGTTTCTGAGGACTGATATGCAGGATCTAGAGCACAACATAATGAAAGGTAAGATATTGACACTAGTTTAGGCACTTATTGCTAGGATATTTCACAAGAGGCAAATGTGAGTTTCAGCAATAATATCGACATTGTCAATAGTACTTTGTGGCCACCTCTTTGTACTTTTTTTCAATGGTACTTTGAGTGCTACATGTCTACTTTAAATTCTCAACTTAAAGGGGTTGTAAAGGTAAATTTTTTTTTTCTTAAAAATAACAAACATGTTATACTTACCTTCACTGTGCAGCTCGTTCTGCACAGAGTGGCCCCGAACCTGGTCTTCTGGGGTCCCTCGGCGGCTGTTTCAGCTCCTCCCCGCAAGCATTAACCACCTTAATGCGAGCTCCCTCGCATGGTGGTTAGTGCTTGCGGGCGCGCTCCCGTGATACAGCCGGCGGCTATAGCCGCTCACTGTATCACTCGGCCCCGCCCCCCAGCGCGCCGCGTCATTGGATGTGATTGACAGCAGCGCGAGCCAATGGCTGCGCTGCTTCCAATCCATCCACTGTAGCCAATCAGCGGCCAGGGTGAGCGGAGGAATAGATGTCGGGAACGCGAAGCTGACTTTCGAGGCGTCAGGTAAGTAAAACGGGGGGGCGGGGGGCGGCAGTATTGTCAGAAGTTTTTTCACCTTAATGCATAGAATGCATTAAGGTGAAAAAATTTTTACCTTTACAACCCCTTTAATTATCTGCTAAATAAATCAAGTTTTTTTTTTCTTTCTTCTGAAAAAAAAAATGAAAACGAAATGTCCAATAGGGTAACCTGATGGGCAGTAGTGTTTGGCAAATGGTTCGAGCCGAGCAACAGTTCGACTCCAACATCACTTTATCGCCCGTTCAGCGAACACCTGAATTTGTGGGGCGCTTTGCGGGATGTTCAACTGCCGAGCACCCCATAATGCACTGCAGGCTTCACAGTTCATTCTTGGGCCCTAATTGGATGAAGCCTCGCACCTTGCAGTTTTCCTTGTCAAAAGAAGTTTATTGAGTATACAATGTTATAAAGATACATAAAGTAAGTTTACAAGGATCTATAAAGTAAGCTCATTGTTTTACAGTAGGGTTTATATAGGTAAATATCATGAAATTTCAAATATTAAACATTGGGTTCACGTAAACCTAAATTAAAGATATATATCATTTCCTTAGTTACTTTTGTAGGTATTTAAATGATTTATACCTACTATACATATTGTTTACAAGTAGAGTGTATATAGGTCAAATAAATTCTGATAATGAGCTTTAATCATAAGGTGGAGAAAAGGAAAGAGAAAGAAGAAGAAGGGTTGAAAGGTAGAGGTATGGTCCACAAGGTTGTCCCGCTCGTCAGTTTATTATTCTTTTTAGTTCTCTTTGAAGCCTTAGAATGGGTGTCTCTGTAAGTCATTTAATCTGTTACCATGGCAACAGGACAGAGTCATTGAAGTTTGACAGGAACTGTTGTTTTATCCAAGGATGCCAAAGTTTTTCAAATTTTGGAATTTGATTTTGATCGATGGCTACCATCTTAGCATGGGACATTGTATTATTCATTCTGTGAATTGTTTCTGCTAGTACCAATGTAGGAGATTTCCATGCCTTGGCCACTGTTTGTTTTGCAGCCGTTATTAGTTGGATCATAAGTTTGAATTGAGAGAGTGTTAACCATTCCGGTTTTAGATTAAGTAAAGTTAAATACGGATCTGGTTGTATTATTTTTTTAAATATTTTAGATGCAATCACAAAGACTTCCTTCCAGAAGGTTTGGATTACTGGGCACGTCCACCATATGTGTAAATATGTGCCTATTTCTGGGCATCCTCGAAAACAAAGAGCTGAGGTATTAGGTGAATATTTTGCCACTCTAGCGGGTACAAGGTACCAGCGAGTTAGGACTTTATAATTTGTCTCCAGTGCTAAGATGTTGGGTGAAGATGATTTAGATGTGAGCCATATGTTAGACCAGTCCGTGTCTTCTAAAGTTCGTCCCAGGTCCTCCTCCCACCTCTGAACGTAAGAGGGTCTATTAAGATTTGCTACTCCATATAATTGATTATAAAGTGATGAAATTGTACCTTTAGCAAATGGATCTTTTGTACAGATTGATTCAAAAATGGATAATTGGGATAATGGTGTATCCCCCTTTAGGAATGGTGTATAGAAATTTTTGATTTGGAGATATCTAAATATCTCAGAGTTTGGTAGATCATATTTTTCTCTAAGCGATGGGAATGAAAGGAATGATTTAGATGCTATGAAGTCATTTAGTGTCTGAATGCCTGATGTTGTCCAAGCTTTAAAAGAATTTGAGTAGATCCATGCCGGATAAAAGGCCGGATTTCTGATAAAAGAAAGGAGAGGATTGTGTGGAGATTGTAACTGATATTTGGTTTTTAGTTTATCCCAGAGAGATAAGAAGTGTTTAGTTATGGGATTATGAATTTTAAAGCGGTCTTTAGGATCAAGCCATAATAAATTTGATATTAATAGAGGGTCATTTTCTGAAGCCTCTATAAATACCCATAATGGGATTTCCTGTTTTGCATGGTATTTGGACAGACTGGCCAAATGTGCTGCTCTGTAGTAGTTAGTAAAATTAGGGTATCCCAGGCCTCCTTTATTTTTGGGAAGATGTAGTGTGTGTATAGGTATACGTGGTTTAGAAGAGCCCCATATAAACGAAGTTGCTCTTTTTTGTACTATTCTCAAAAAATAGGAAGGAATTGGAATAGGGAGGACTCTGAATAGATAAAGCAATTTGGGTAGAATAGTCATTTTGATTGCATTAATCTTCCCTATCCAGGATAAAGGAAGTTGCGACCATTGTTTTATTAGATTTGTGATCTGTCTTAATACAGGAGGATAATTGGTTGAGAATAAGTCAGAATGAGATGCTGTTAAATGAATTCCAAGATATGGGATTGATTTTTCTGCCCATGTGAATAGGAGTGCAGCCCTAGCCGGAATCAATTCCATGTTTGTGAGTGAAATATTATGCACTAGGCATTTCTTAGGATTAATCATAAGGCCGGATAGGGCTGCAAATCCATCAAGAGCTGGTATTAAGTTAGGACCAGAGACCTGTGGTGATGATAGAAAAAGTAATATATCGTCTGTAAATATACATAATTTGTGTGTAATACCTCCTACTTCAATGCCAGTTATAGTTTGGTTTATTCTGATGTATTGGGCCATGGGTTCGAGTATAAGGGCAAATAATAAGGGAGATAATGGGCAACCCTGTCGGGTACCTCTTTCGATATTAAAGGCTTCAGATTTGTATCCAGCATATTTTATATAGGCTTTGGGTTTATTATATAATGCTTTGATCCATGTTAAAAAGTGGGGTCCAAAACCCCATTTTTGTAATGAATATTGCATATATTGCCAGGATACTGTGTCAAATGCCCTCTTAATATCGAGAGATAGAAAACATAAAGGGATTTTCTGTTTTTTAGCAATATGTGCCAATAACACTGCCCTGCGTATATTATCGCCTGCCTGTCTATTTGGCATGAAGCCTACTTGATCTCTATGTATTAATTTTCCTATAATGCTATTGAGGCGTTTTGCTATTATTTTTGCTAATAATTTAATATCGAGGTTTAACAGAGAGATAGGCCGATAATTCACACAGGAAGTATCATCAGAAAGGGGTTTTGGGATCATACAAACAATTGCCATTAGTGTTTCTTGCCGAAAAGAATGTCCATCTAGAAGTTTGTTAAAAGTTTCAGTGAGAATGGGAGAGAGTATTTCTGAGAATGTTTTATAGTATAAAGCCGAGTAGCCGTCTGGGCCTGGTCTTTTGTTAAGTTTTAGGTCTTTTATGGCGTTAGCAACTTCATCTATAGTTATAGGCTCATCCAAACTGCTTTTTTGATTTTGAGATAACTCAGGTAAGGTTATTTTTGAGAAGAAGGATTCAGCCTCTGTAGGATTAAATTCATTGTTTGTCTTGTATAAAGTTGCGAGATGTGAGTGAAATTTATGGACTATTTTAACTGGATTACAAGTGTAAACATTTTTTGATAATTTCAAACGTATTGGTTTGAAAGATTTGTTAGTTGAATTTAATGCCGGAGCCAAATATGTACCTGGTTTGTTTGTATTCATGTAGAAATTGTGTTTGGAGCGTTTGAGGGATTTATCAACTGACTCAGTGAGAAATAGATCATATTCCAATCTAGATTTTTCCAGATGAGATTTTGTACTCTGAGATGGATTATCTTGAAATGATATGTAGGCTGCATTAAAATTGAGTTCTAGTTTTTTTGCTAGATTTTTGCGTTCCCGTTTAAATAGTGCCATTTGTCTTTGTATTGTACCATGCAAGACAGGCTTATGAGCTTCCCACAGTGTTATTGGGGAGATGTCTGTTGTATTATTAATTGATATGTATTCCTTTAAAGCTTGTTCAATGGCCATCTGATGTAGTGGGTGTTTGAGCATTATGTCCGGTAAGTACCACGTTGGGTCATGCGCTTTTGGTATGGCTGAGGCTATAGTAGTGTATACTGCATTATGGTCAGACCACGGAATCGGAATTATATCTGATGCAATAATTTCTGGTATCATTCCTATTGTTAGAAAAATATGATCTATTCTGGTGAAGGTTTGATGAGGGTGCGAGAAATAAGTGAATTTCTTTTTCATTGGGTTACTTTCTCTCCATGAATCTACCAGATTGTATTTGGAAAGAAGTTGAGAAAAAGGTAATCTAGAAGTTATTTTGGATGGTGTAAAAGGTGATTTATCTAGAAATGGGAGGAGGACCTGGTTCGAATCCCCACACATTATCACTGTTCCTATTTTGTGTGTATTAATCACTTGTAATATATGTGAGAGGAATGGTGTAGGTTGTTTGTTAGGAGCGTAGTAGGAAATCACTGTGATTGCTGTATCCATTATATAACCCATGAGTATCAGGTATCTACCTTCTGGGTCTTTAATTTCTGATGATAAGGTGAATGGTGTGGATCGGTGAAATGCAATTAGAGTTCCCCTTTGCTTGGTACAGGCAGAAGCCGTGTAAATTTGTTGATAAAAAGGAGAAATATATTTTGGAGTAGAATCTTTGGTGAAGTGTGTTTCTTGGAGGCATACTATGTGAGCCTTCTTGTTATGGAAAGTATGGAAGGCTTTGGTCCTTTTTTGAGGGACATTTATTCCCTGAACATTCAGGGAAAGTATATTCAGTGGTGCCATGGCAATAGATCAAATAGTTTTGACTTACTTTTTGTTATGCAGAGCTGACTGCGCAGATCAACCTGTGTGGACTGAAGAGATGAATAGATAGAAAAGAAACCAGTAAATTCTGGAGTAAAGAGTAAACAAAAAACATACGAGATTAGATGATACATTGTATAAATTATTTTTTGCAAGTAATCACAATTTACCCGTGAAAGAGAATAAATATCTCTCTCAGGGGAATAAGTGCCTTCGTCACACTCCCACATAATATGGTTGGGAGAATGAGGAGGGCTAATGGGGGTACACGGATCTTCCACTTACAGGAGAGAAGTGCTATGTCAAAAGACATCAAAATGATGTTTCATTAATTGGAGTGCAGAATATAGTTTTTGTTGAAATTATTTATTCCAGGGTGGTTGTATATGGTTAGTCTTGCCCTAGGCTAAATAATTCAGTTAGAAAGGTACTGTTAATAACTTTGGTATTGATGAAGATAGTTTGAATTATTTTGGGATTTTAACCCTTTTAGAATAAACAATTACATATTTTATTCATACGTAACTGTTTAGATATGTTAACTCATAAAATTGAGGTTGTATTGCTTCAGATTAGAATAAACAAAAACATAATTCTAGGAACTAGTTAGGTAATAATATATTTGTTTTAAGAAAAGAAAGAAAAAGCTTCCATTACTTCTGGATTATTGAACATATTTGTCCTAAAAAGTAATAAATCTATTGTTATTACCTGATAATATATAACTGAACAAGAATTTCCTTATTTCACTTATATATTCTAAGGCTATATGAATCAGAAGTAATAAGAAATATAACTGGAATGTAACATGATCCCACACAGTGTGTGACTATCAGAATGCAGTTACATTCAGTTATAAATATAGGTTTTTTATAGAGAACCATCTCTTAGTATAATAAATGAAGAGATATCAGGAATTAGGATGTCAGTCCATTGAATCTTCTTGGTCCATGGATGATGTGGCATAACGGCCTCTTTTGTGAGAATGATGATTCCCATTTTGTTCTGAAATTTTCTGGGTGCTGCCTGAAGGTGAAGATGATGCCATTCTTCTGCGTGTGGGAGTGTTGCTGCTTCTGGGTTCTGTCAGATTTAATTTTAAAAGGGTTTGTTGTAGTTCATCTGCTGATCTGCTTCTGTAAATTGTACCTTGGTAGTTAAATCTGACTGAAAAGGGGAAGCCCCATTGATACATAATGTTGTGGCGTTGCAGTTCCATTAGTTGGGGTTTCATGGATCGTCTTTTAGTAATAGTAAGTTGGGATAGGTCAGCAAAAATTTGATAATTGTGTCCTTGAAAATTAAGTTCCTTTTTTTCTCTTGCAGCAATTAGTATTTGTTCTTTCGTTCTGTAATAATGAAATTTTGTGATTATATCACGTGGGGGGCCATCTTTCTTTTTGGCTGTGAGGGCTCTGTGTACTCTGTCCAGTTCTAAACGTTCAATAGGGATATCTGGCTTTAGTTCTTGTAATAGAGCAGTAATAGTAGATTGCAGGTCTGTCACAGTTTCAGGTATTCCCCTTATGCGTAAGTTTGAACGTCTGGCTCTATTTTCGTAATCTTCAAGCTTAGTTTGAAGTATTAAATTCTCTTTTTTTAATTGTTCCAATTCTGTTATATTTTCTTGGGTTGTAATTTCAATTTCATCCATTTTTATTTCTAAAGCTGCGGTGCAGTTTCCCAGCTCTCTTATTTCTTTGGTTAGGCTTTTTGTTATTTGGTCTGAGGTTTGTTTTAAAGCCTTATGAAGCATCTTTTCAAATTGTAATAATATTACTGGGGATACTGAGGAGGCTTGTGGAGAAGTTTGTGAGAGGATTTGTTCTGTATCTGACTCAAATGGAGAGTCTTGCTGTGACATTTTCTGTCTGTGAGAGCGCCCTGATGCTGTATCTTGTGAGGTGACTGGAGCTGCTTCAGCTGCAGTGAGTGCCTGTGAGCTCTTTGTGAGGTGATTTTTATTTCTGCCACGGTTTCCTCCCAGTACCATATTTCCTGCCCAAACTTTCACAGTTTGTTCCCTGGGGCAAAAAGGTTCAAATGGATACCTTTTGAGCCTGCAGGCTCCGCTTTGTCCTTCTCTTCTCTCCTCAGCGGTGTGGAGCTCTAACAATGCATGTCTGCTCCGCTAGGCTCCGCCTCCTGCCCTCGCACCTTGCAGTTTTCAATCCCTGCCGCAAGCAGATCAAGCGTGGCAAAAACACCAGCTATTTGGGTACCACATGCTTGCAAAGGCATCTAACCTTCCACCATTCAGCCGGTTGGGAAGAGCACCTGAAACCCACACACAAGGGATACAATTCTTGTCCTCCTCACACCTCTCCTCTATTATTAATATGCTTACTGTTCACAAATATAATAAAACCTATGATTGCTGAAGAATTGTACGACTGGGAAAAGATGTGTAATGCAGTACAATCACATAGTTACATACCGTGTTTACAGCCGAAAATAACCCCGGGTGTTATATTAATTTTGCAACAACAGACTCAGTAGGGCTTATTTTCAGGGTACTATACATACACTATACATGTGCTGTCTTCACTCCCCATCTCTCTCCCTGCCTATCAGGAATCCCCAGTAGCCAGTGGAACTGAGTTAAAAGTGCCTGTAAAATCCTAAAATGCACTGCATTACAGCACTATACAATGTGAACTGTGCATGTCTCTGCAATCCACCTGTGACAAACACCGTACCTTCCTACAGTGCCACTCGGCGCTTCTGTGACCCACCTGATTGATCTTCCACACTCTGAGCACTGCAGAGAGAGGGGAGCCCAAGATTCCCAGCTGACAGCTAGCAGAAGAAGAGGAGAGCAGTGGGGGATCAGCTGAGCGCCGCTCGGCCCTTCCATGGCCAGCCTGATCTCTCTTCCCTGCTCCGAGCATTGGGATGCGCTCGCTGGCAGAAGAGGAGGAGAGCAGCGGGGGGCAGCTGAGTGCCAAAAAACAAAGGTATTCACCGCAAACAGACCACAGAAACATACACAGTCTAGACCACACAACACTGTAATACAGTGCATTTTTCACAACCCTTCCAAACTAGGGCTTATTTTCGGGGAAAGACGGTAGTTGGTAAGGCTGAAAAAAGACACCAGTCCGTCCAGTTCAACCTGTGGTGTGTGAGTGTGCTTAGTTTTATGTCAATAGTACATTTTATATCCCTGTATGCTGCAATCATTAAGGTGCCCATCTAATAGTTTTGTGAAACTATTGACGCTCTGGTATCGCTTGATACCACTGCTTGTGGAAGAGAATTCCACAGCCTTACAGTTCTGACAGCTCTGCAGTTTAAAGTTATTGGAAACTGCTCTTCCAGTGTCAGCGAATGGCTGTGTGTCTTTTTTAAATTCCCTTTCACTGAAAAGTTTTTGTCCCCTCTCAAGCCTCTCCTCTCCAGAGAGAATAAGTTCAATGCTTGTAGTCTTTCCCCATAGCTGAGATCCTCTAGTCCCTTTATTAGCTTTTTTGCCCTTCTCTCGAGTCTCTCCAGTTCCAGCACATCCTTCTTGAGGACTGGTGCCCAGAACTGGATGGCATACTCAAGATGCAGCCAGACCAGAGTCTTGTAGAGTAGGAGAATTATCGTTTTATCTCTGGAGTGAATCCCCTTTTTAATACATGCCAATATTCTGTTGGCTTTGCTTGCAGCAGCTTGGCATTGCATGCCGTTGCTGAGCCTGTCCTCTTCTAGGACCCCCAGGTCCTTTTCCATCCCCCAAGCAAGTAACTTGCGTTCATATTTTTAGCACTCAAATGCATTACATTTTTCAACATTAAACCTCATTTGTCATGTAGTTGCCCACCCCATTATTTTACAGAGTGCTGACCTCAACACGATAGAACATCTTTGGGATGAATTCGAGCGGAGACTGCGAGCCAGGCCTTCTTGTCCAACATCAGTGCCTGACCTCACAAATGCACTTCAGGAATAATGGTCAAACATTCCCATAGACACACTCCTAAACCTTGCGGCTAGCCTTCCCAGAAGAGTTGAAGCTATTATAGATGCTAAGGGTGAACCCTACAGACTAATGCCCCGTACACGTGATCGGACATTGATCGGACATTACGATAACAAAATCCATGGATTTTTTCCGACGGATGTTGGCTCTAACTTGTTTCGCCTACACACGGTCGCACAAAGTTGTCAGAATTTCCGATCGCCAAGAACGTGGTGACGTACATCACGTACAAGGCCAGTTCAGAACCAAGCGCGGCACCCTTTGGGCTCCTTTTGCTAATCTCATGTTAGTAAAAGTTTGGTGAGAGCCGATTTGCGCTTTTTCAGACTCATGGTTTTCAGATCGTTTTCTGCTGTTCAGTTTGTGCTTGTGGGTTTGTATCTGCTCTTCAGTGCGTGCAGCAAGTGACGCGTGACTCTTGTCATTCTGTTCTTGTTCGTTCGTTACTGTTTTTCAGGTCGCTCTTCACAGGCCTTGCTGTTCTTCAGTGCGTTCTGTTACTTCGTTCTGAGCAGCTGACCGTTTTCTAGCCATGTTGCGTATATGTACTCCTCGTAGAGTTTGTGCTGTGCGGAGGCTTGGTTTTGGGGTCCTTACCTTGACACAAGTCCAGTCCATGAACAAGGTGGGGAGGATTTCATGGACCAAGAATTGGTTGCTTCAGCGTGACCAGTTCTGTTATATGCCTTTGCTTTGTGAGATCCGTGAGAATAATCCTGATGATTTCAGGAACTTTCTCAGGATGACGGACCCCGTATTTCACCGTTTGTTGGCTTTGCTGACCCCTTATATTAGCAGGCAGGATACCTGCATGAGGCAAGCCATCACTCCGGAGCAGAGGCTAGTCGCCACCCTGCGGTACTTGGCGACGGGGAGAAGCCTGCAGGACCTCAAGTTCTCGACAGGCATCTCCCCCCAGGCTCTGGGGATCATTATCCCAGAGACCTGTTCTGCCATCATCCAGGTCCTGCAGAAGGAATATATGAAGGTAAAATTTTTATCCTTTAATATCACATTTTATTGTATATAATGTTTGCTAATGTATTGTATTTCTTTCCTCATTCCCTAATTACCACGATTGTAATATATTGTGAATGTCCCCTTTGTCCTCATGCATGCTGGATTTTTATTTAATTTTTTTTGTCCTTCATACATATTTGCCTTCACTAACCACCCCAGCATGGTCTCCAGGCCCTATATTCACCTCATGTAGTCACTTAACAATGTATTTTATCAGCTCCATAGTAGTGCTTTACCCCAAACACCCCCTAAAATGTTTTTAAATGTGATTTGTGCTTTAAATTCAGGCAGAGTGCCAGAGGCTTTTTTTGGGGGGTTCCCAAATCATATGGAACCCTCCCTCCTTCCAACTGCTAAGTCAGCTGATACCAATTCTCTATCTATCCTCAATCATCTATCTGCTGACTTTGCCAAACCCATACACACTATACTCTTTTGTGGTCAGATTTATGGATGAATTCCCCAAAGCATGTAGTGCAAGGGCCTGCCTGTATACTTTCAAATGGTACTGTTAAAAGTTTCTGTATCCTATTATTATCTTGATAGGTAATAGCAGAATGTACAAATGTGCTCAAATGTGTACAATGTGTATTTATATCTTTGTATTATGACACTTCTTACCTGTCCAGTGGGCCGCCAATAGTGTAAATAAGGAGGGGCTGGCCAAAGTAGTACCCATTATTTAGGCATTCACCTCTCAATGAAGTGGAGAGGGTTACCTGTCCAAGAGTCCCCCCCTATAATGTTAGAAATGGTCCATGAGAGGGGGTGGGGGAGGGGGAATCTGATAAGTGTACCTTATACTTTGGTCTTTAAAAACACCCTCAAATAAATGTTACCTTGATGTTGGCCAAGAATGTTTGTGTCTAATCTGCTTTCCCTGTTTATGTGCAAAATGACTAATTTTTTTTTTCTTGTTTGACTCCACAGGTTCCTTCCATGCCACAGGAATGACAGACTGTGGCCTCCCACTTTGCCCGGCTGTGGGACTTTCCTAACTGCGGAGGGGCAATTGATGGGAAACACGTCCACGTTGTCCCACCACGCAACTTGGGGTCATACTATTTCAACTATAAGGGGTTCAATAGTATTGTGATGTTGGCGGTGGTGTCGGCTACTTACGAGTTCCTGTATGTGGACGTGGGGAAGAATGGCCGGATGTCCGATGGTGGAGTCATCGCCCAGATGGAGTTCTACAGGTGTCTCCAGAATGGCAGCTTGGACTTGCCACCTCCAGAAGACAATGTGGAAGGACTCCCATTCGTCTTCATTGCTGATGAAGCGTTTGCGCTGGGGGACCATCTTATGCGGCCATTCCCGATGAGGACCCTCACCCCGGACTAGAGGGTTTTTAATTACAGAGCCAGAAGAGTGGTGGATAGGGATGAGCTTCGAGTTCGAGTCGAACTCATGTTCGACTCGAACATTGGCTGTTCGCAAGTTCACCGAACAGCGAACAATTTGGGGTGTTCGCGGCAAATTCGAATGCCGCGGAACACCCTTTAAAAGTCTATGGGAGAAATCAAAAGTGCTAATTTTAAAGGCTAATATGCAAGTTATTGTCATAAAAAGTGTTTGGGGACCTGGGTCCTGCCCCAGGGGACATGGATCAATGCAAAAAAAAGTTTTAAAAACGGCTGTTTTTTCAGGAGCAGTGATTTTAATAATGCTTAAAGTCAATCAATAAAAGTGTAATATCCCTTTAAATTTCGTACCTGGGGGGTGTCTATAGTGTGCCTGTAAAGGGGCGCATGTTTCCTGTGTTTAGAACAGTCTGACAGCAAAATGACATTTTGAAGGAAAAAACTCATTTAAAACTACCCGCGGCTATTGCATTGCCGACAATACACATAGAAGTTCATTGATAAAAACGGCATGGGAATTCCCCAAAGGGGAACCCCGAACCAAAATTTAAAAAAAAAAATGACGTGGGGGTCCCCCTAAATTCCATACCAGGCCCTTCAGGTCTGGTATGGATATTAAGGGGAACCCCGGCCAAAATTTAAAAAAAAAAATGACGTGGGGTTCCCCCAAAAATCCATACCAGACCCTTATCCGAGCACGCAACCTGGCAGGCCGCAGGAAAAGAGGGGGGGACGAGAGTGCGGCCCCCCCTCCCTCCTGAACCGTACCAGGCCACATGCCCTCAACATTGGGAGGGTGCTTTGGGGTAGCCCCCCAAAACACCTTGTCCCCATGTTGATGAGGACAAGGGCCTCATCCCCACAACCCTGGCCGGTGGTTGTGGGGGTCTGCGGGCGGGGGGCTTATCGGAATCTGGAAGCCCCCTTTAACAAGGTGACCCCCAGATCCCGGCCCCCCCTGTGTGAAATGGTAAGGGGGTACATAAGTACCCCTACCATTTCACGAAAAAAGTGTCAAAAATGTTAAAAATGACAAGAGACAGTTTTTGACAATTCCTTTATTTAAATGCTTCTTCTATCTTCCTTCATCTTCTGGTTCTTCTGGCTCTTCTGGCTCTTCTGGTTCTTCCTCCGGCGTTCTCGTCCAGCATCTCCTCCGCGGCGTCTTCTATCTTCTTCTCCTCGGGCCGCTCCGCACCCATGGCATGGGGGGGAGGCTCCCGCTCTTCTCTTCTTCTCTTCTTCTTTTCTTCTTTTCTTCTTTTCTTCTCTTCTTCTCTTCTTCTCTTCTTCATTTTCTTCTCTGGGCCGCTCCGCAATCCATGCTGGCATGGAGGGAGGCTCCCGCTGTGTGACGGCGCTCCTCGTCTGACAGTTCTTAAATAACGGGGGGGCGGGGCCACCCGGTGACCCCGCCCCCCTCTGACGCACGGTGACTTGACGGGACTTCCCTGTGACGTCACGGGGAATGCCACAGGGAAGTCCCGTCAAGTCACCGTGCGTCAGAGGGGGGCGGGGTCACCGGTTGGCCCCGCCCCCACGTTATTTAAGAACTGTCAGACGAGGAGCGCCGTCACACAGCGGGAGCCTCCCTCCATGCCAGCATGGATTGCGGAGCGGCCCGGAGAAGAAAATGAAGAAGAGAAGAAGAGAAGAAGAGAAGAAGAGAAGAAGAGAAGAGCGGGAGCCTCCCCCCCATGCCATGGGTGCGGAGCGGCCCGAGGAGAAGAAGACAGAAGACGCCGCGGAGGAGATGCTGGACGAGAACGCCGGAGGAAGAACCAGAAGAACCAGAAGAGCCAGAAGAACCAGAAGATGAAGGAAGATAGAAGAAAGAAGAAGCATTTAAATAAAGGAATTGTCAAAAACTGTCTCTTGTCATTTTTAACATTTTTGACACTTTTTTCGTGAAATGGTAGGGGTACTTATGTACCCCCTTACCATTTCACACGGGGGGGGCGGGATCTGGGGGTCACCTTGTTAAAGGGGGCTTCCAGATTCCGATAAGCCCCCCACCCGCAGACCCCCACAACCACCGGCCAGGGTTGTGGGGATGAGGCCCTTGTCCTCATCAACATGTGGACAAGGTGTTTTGGGGGGCTACCCCAAAGCACCCTCCCAATGTTGAGGGCATGTGGCCTGGTACGGTTCAGGAGGGAGGGGGGGCCGCACTCTCGTCCCCCCCTCTTTTCCTGCGGCCTGCCAGGTTGCGTGCTCGGATAAGGGTCTGGTATGGATTTTTGGGGGGACCCCACGCCGTTTTTTTTTTTTTTTGGCGCGGGGTTCCCCTTAAAATCCATACCAGACCTGAAGGGTCTGGTATGGAATTTAGGGGGAACCCTACGTCATTTTTTTTTTTTAATTTTGGCCGGGGTTCCCCTTAATATCCATACCAGACCTGAAGGGCCTGGTATGGAATTTAGGAGGACTCCCACGTCATTTTTTTTTTTTAATTTTGGTTCGGGGTTCCCCTTTGGGGAATTCCCATGCCGTTTTTATCAATGAACTTCTATGTGTATTGTCGGCAATGCAATAGCCGCGGGTAGTTTTAAATGAGTTTTTTCCTTCAAAATGTCATTTTGCTGTCAGACTGTTCTAAACACAGGAAACATGCGCCCCTTTACAGGCATACTATAGACACCCCCCAGGTACGAAATTTAAAGGGATATTACACTTTTATTGTTTGACTTTAAGCATTATTAAAATCACTGCTCCTGAAAAAACGGCCGTTTTTAAAACTTTTTTTTGCATTGATCCATGTCCCCTGGGGCAGGACCCAGGTCCCCAAACACTTTTTATGACAATAACTTGCATATAAGCCTTTAAAATTAGCACTTTTGATTATTCATGTTCATGTCCCATAGACTTTAACGGTGTTCGCATGTTCGAACGAACTTTTTTCCTGTTCGCATGTTCTGGTGCGAACCGAACAGGGGGGTGTTCGGCTCATCCCTAGTGGTGGAGAACACGTTTGGAATCATGGCCAGCCGGTTCCGCCTATTTCTTACACCCATACACATGGTGGAGTACAAACTGAATCATATCATCCTGGCGTGCTGTGTTCTACACAACTTTTTACGGCAACATTATGCCAACTATGCTGGCTCAGTTGGGCCTGAGGCTGGAATTCAAAAGGAACCAACCCTGACGGTGCTTGAAAGTGACCGTCCTGGCTTGCCCCCCCTGAGTGCCTGTGACGTCCGTCTAAGATACCTTGAATACTTTGCGGGTAGGGGGTCTATCAATATGCCAGACAATGTCTGAAACCTTCTTCAGGATGTCGACCATCTCCAACATCTCCCCAAAGGACATATTTGATGCCTTAAATCGTCTCCTTCTGGATTGGGACATTTCAGGCTCTGGGCTTTCCTCCTCCTCCTCCTCGTTGGTGTAATTATCAGACATCTGCTCTGACTCCGCCATGTGCTCTTCCCCCACTGCGCCGAACGAGAAGGGGTGGGGAATAGACTAGAAAGAACATCAGGGAATAGAATAGAAAGAACGTCAGGGGCGGGCGGAGTTTCACGCATGCGCAGTGTCTATAAAGCGTAACACGCGTGCGTAGTACGTACGACCTGTGAGCGGAGGAAGGAGTAACGGAGGCGCCGATCGTGATTGCGAAGGTAAGATTTAACACTGGGCCTATACTGCTTCTAGATTGAGGCCTGTATTTGCACAAGTTTAGAAGACTTTAGGCTGACATTAGGGTTTGTCTTGTGTTGTGTCTTGCAGTGAAAATGGATATCTTGAAAGATAAGGACTTTATGCCAATCTTCATTGATATGTTCAGGGAGCTGCCTTGTCTGTGGCAGGTAAACCACCCTGAATATAAGAACCAAACAAAGAGGAAGGCAGCGCTGGATAATTTGTTGGAATTTGTGAAGACGGTGATCCCCATGGCAGACATCACCTATTTGAAGATCCTAATTGGTGGCCTGAGGAGCACTTATCTAAGGGAGCACAAGAAGGTCCAAGATTCCCAGAGATCAGGAGCTGAAGATGACATTTATGTCCCCAGGCTGTGGTACTATGACAGACTGCATTTTCTGGCAGGTCAGACTGAACCCAGACCAGCACTCTCCACTCTTCCTTCCACGCTTCCTTCCCCTCCAGCTGAGGCTTCTGACACCCAACCTGGGCCTTCCAGGCAGCAACATGTGGAGGAGCCCAGCTTGAGCCAGGTATAGCATTCCTCTAAATATTCATGGTTGTCCAATCAATGATGTTAACTAGATGTTAGTTTGGAGTACTAATTTCTGATTGTGATCGATGATGCAAAAACTAAAACCATGTCCCTTTTTCATAAGGGAAGAGGGAAGTCTCAGCCAGGAGGTGGCCTGGCCAAGCAGGCTGCCTGATATCCAGGTCCCTCCCCTACACCTTCAAAGACAAAGTGGCAGGAAGAGGAGTAACCTGGAGGAGGCTGCCATAGGCCTCTTTTGGAAGGCAACAGGGGCCCTGAGAACCCCCCACAGTGTGGAGGAGGACTTTGCTGGCATAACTGCCTGCAAAATGATGCAGATGGAGGAGGGCCAACGACTCCTGTGTGAATCCTTAATTTCGGAAGCTCTCAATAAGGGGTTGAGGGGCCAAATAACATGTGCTACCCACATTTGTGACCTCACACATAGTCCTACTCCTCCACCTCCTCCAGGTCCTACTCCTCCTCCTCCTCCTCCTCCAGGTCCTACTCCTCCTCCTGCCACATCTCCAAAACCAGAGCCACAGCCGGGAAGGAAGCGTGGAAGGAAGACAAGAGAGTAATGGCCCTGGGTTCAGTCTGGTCTGGCAAAATATGCAGCCTCTTGTAGTACCACAGGCTGGGGACATACATGTCATCTGCTGCTTTCATGATCTCTGGGACTTCTGGACCAGACTGCACTCCCTTAGATATGGACTCCTCTGGCCACCAATTTTGCAGTAAAATAATTGATGTCTGCCCTGGGGGTCAAAGGCTTCTCCAATTTCTGTTGTTTCTCCAGCGTTGCCTCCCTCTTTGTTTGGTTCTGAGCCCTTAATAAAGGTTTTTTGGTTTCAATTATACTCGCCTATGTGTGTTTTCCTTCAAAAAGGACAGTTTGTTTGTAAGGATTCAGGTACATTTCAAAAATACAATGTGAAATTAACAAGAGACACCAACACCAAGCAACCTCCTTGAGATGAAATAATACAAGATAATAACGGTGTTGTGGTAACTTGACACACAAAACACACACAAAAATATTCAGGATGTTAAATAACTAAAAAAAAAAAAAAAAACAAGATCAGCCTTGAAAAAAATACAAACCAAAAATTTTTTTAAAAAATCACATCAGGGTTTTTTAAAAAAAAAACACAAAAAAAAGATATAGATTTTTGGTCAGATGTGACAAATCATAATAAATTGAGGGAATAACGATAAATAATAAAGAAAGAAGTTTGTGAGAACTCTGTGTGAATATCAGCAGCAAAACTACTTCGTTCTTCCTGCATTATAAAGAAGAAGAGAGTGCACTGTATTAAACAATTTTAAAGATTGCAGCGTGACGAAAATGCTCTATCCATTCCGAATGCTAATTTTACCAGACCGAGCTGTTCCGTCTCAGAATTTCTTCTGAGCATGCATGGCACTTTGCGTCGGAATTGTCCACATATGGTCAGAATTGACGCAATCGGATTTTGTTGTCGGAAAATTTCATAGCCTGCTCTCAAACTTTGTGTGTTGGAAAATCCGATGGAAAAAGTCCGATGGGGCCCACACACGGTCGGAATTTCCGACAACACGCTCCGGTCGCACATTTTCCGTCGGAAAATCTGACTGTGTGTACGGGGCATAAGACTGGGATGCCATTAAAGTTCATGTGGGTGTAAATGAAGGTGCCCAATACTTTTGACAATATAGTGTATGTGCATTGCATCACTATAACTAATAGCGATGGAATGCACATACATACCTAATAACTAAAAGTGAGTTTTTTTAGTTGGATGGGCCATGGTTTGTATGCCTTTCTGCCAAACAGCTTGTGCACAAACTTTGATGCCATGTAAAACTAGTACAGAAAAACAGGATAAGCAGTAAAACTAATGAAGAAAAATATGTAAGTGCGTTCCTACATTTTCTCTTTATCATAATCTATATACTAATGATTCTATAGAGACATTTACATACCAACACACTCATGGAAGTGCACATGCAATTGTACATGCCCTACTAATAAGACTAGATTGACACCTTGGGCATCTGTGGTCTGACTGTTACTACTACACTACTGTTATACTATCATATAGTATTCCCAGATATCTATCACTTATAGTGGACAGTGATTATCTGATAGTATCAAACTGCTTACAACAAAGAAAAAGCAGTTCCATTCTTCCTTCACATCTACACGTGAGGGTCTTGAACATAATGAAGAGGTTAATAACATAAATAAGAAGAGTTCCTAGTGCCAGTCTGTGACTGCAGTGCAGTAACATCATTTTGGTTTTCGTGTTATTCTTAATCTAGAGAGCAGCACCTGTAGCAGATTTTTCAACAATATGCTCTCCCCTCTCCTGTGATTTCTGATTGGCTGATAAGGGTAAATTTTACATAATTAACTTCAGTCACCATTAATTGAGGATTCTATGTTATAAAGAAAGAAAGCAAAGCTGTCTTGAAGAAACACATGCATGCTGAAAATAAAATAATCCTATCTCACACAAGGCAAATGTCAACATATGTTTAATATCCAATGGTTGTATATTGCACATGAAAATCCTTGCACTAATTTTAAAAAATGTTCTGAATCATAAAAATGCAAATCAATGCACAATATTATAGATATATAAAATATATATAAACTCAAAGAAATCATTACCACCTCTCTGCTTGGTAATACAAAGGTTTCCCTTCCTTAAAACCTTGTTGTAATTAATGGTAAAAGTGCCATGCAGTTGTTTACATCACTTAGAGGACCCAGTTACACTCTAACAATTATTAGACCCACTTTGTTACTATAGGTAAACTCATGGACTGCAACCCAAAAATTTGTCAGAGTGAGAGCAATTATTCTAGGGCAACTGTTCATAGTTACAGTATGTTCTTGTGTTTGTTTGCACTAAAATTCATTTTAATGTATTTTTCCTGATACATTTCTGTGCAAGTGTCAAGTGCCATAAAAAAGGGGGAAAAGGATGGGGGGAGGTAAAGTAATTTCTAGCAAAAAATGCAGATTTTAAAGTTGTAGTCGTGTGTGAAAAATAAAAATATTGCCCAGGTAGACAAGTGGTTAATTGGGATAATAACATGATCAGTAGTTTGTAATGTTAGGCTCCATGCACATTGGGCTTAAAAATGCCAGTTGCCTTGGCAGAAAAAAATGCTCATGTAGAGCATTTTTGTACACAGGTTAGGAGAGTTTAGCATTTTTTCTGCCAGAAAGCTCCATTTAAAAATGCAGAAGGGTTTGTTTTCTGGCCTCTAAATGCTGAGCTCAAAATATGCCTCTAATTGTCCTTAGGTGCATGGACATATAGGATAGTATTAAGCTGCTTCTACAGGCAAAACACAAAAAAACTCCTCCACCCCAAGCTCACTCATCCATGTCTTTATAGACTTTGCTTTGTGCCTTTGTCCAAATCATTTGGTGGAGGGGGATTATGGCGTGGGGTTGTTTTTCAGGGGTTAGGCTTGGTCCCTTAGTTCCAGTGAAGGGAACTCCTAAGGCGTCAGTATACCAAGACATTTGGGATCATTTCATGCTTCCAACTTTGTGGGAAAAGTTTGGGGATGGCCCCTTCCTGTTCCAACATGACTGTGCACCAGTGCACAAAGCAAGGTCCATAAAGCCATGGATGAGCGAGTTTGGGGTGGAGGAACTTGACTGGCCTGCACAAAGTCCTGACCTCAACCCAATGGAACACCTTTGGGATGAATTAGAGCCTCTAATTGTCCTAAGGTGCAAGGACACATAGGATAGCATTGAGCTGCTTCTACAGGCAAAACACAAAAAAACTCCTGTAGAAGTAGCCATTTTAAGCCAGTGTGCATGGAGCCTTAATATGATGCATTTATCTAATAAAACAGAGACAGAATAAGGGATGTGTTTTAAACATGCTCTACGGTAATGTACAGTATGGAACAGTGACGTTATGGATAGTGTTTTTTGAGCAGGTGACAATGTTGCCTCTAATATTATATTTAAACATCAGGGTTGGAATACAAAAGTTTAAAGTTTGTGGTTTATTAATTTCACAGAATATTGCTGGATAAATGACCAAAAATTATGTTTGAATACATATATTTGGCATAATTTGAATGCTTCCCATGTAGCAATCTTATCTCTTACATCAATAAACTTTTCACTAGGCTAAGCGCAAACTTGTGCAAAATTTACCTATAGCAATATCACCAGCTTTACCTAAATAAACTGATTCTTTTTTGTTAAAAACCTATTTTAAATGAAAAACAAAATTAAATTTATCAACATAGCGTAACTTTCATTTTTGCAGAGCTCTGCAATTATCCAGTTTCTGTGTTTTACTTAGCATTTTTAATTTTATCTTAGACTTCAGCCCAAGGCCTGTTAGATCATTTTACAGTTATGACAATGCCTAGAACTACAACAGTAAATAACAGTTGTAAAATATTTCATCCCCCATTCCCTTGTGTATGCAATCCCTTCTCTTGGTTTACCAAAATAATTGCCCACAGCGTCCTGTATATAAATTTGGTGTCAGATATTTAATATGCAATAATACTGTGCTCATTTTGCGTCCTAAAATGACTTGTCAAAAGGACCTGACTAAAAGATATTGAACATCCCATACTCTTTGTTATTAGAACAGCTTCGGGGGCATACATAGGGATTGAAATCAATAAGTACACAGTGTGTGATGAACTACTGCAAAACCGTGAATTCCTGGTGGATCTTCTTTTAACCTATTCAATTCTGCAGATTTCTTTTAAGAGAGGATGGTGTCTTAAAATGACTTGTCAAAAAAATACAGCTGATTGAAAGCTATTAAACCACATAGCCTCATTGTTATTAGATATGCTTTTGAGGCATATATTGTGAGTTAAATCAATAAATATCTAACCTGAGATTAATTAGTTATAAACCTACAGTCTATAAGGTTGCATCTTTGAAACCTGAAAATATATAGTACAAATAAAACAAAAAATATGTTAATTTTTCCAGTAAGTGATTCTGTAGTAATTAAAGATATATAGAACATATTTACTTTTTCCATACACACATTCTCTTTTTTCATACACTCACTCCTCTTTATGTATGTACGATACTTCTAGTGTAAAGCAAACTTTAACACCCTCAAATCCAAGAATACATGGTGCCTGCAGCTCTGCATGCCCATACCCAAACATAATTTAGTCCTACAAAGGTTTTTTTTTACATCTTTTTTTTAACACTTTCTGGTATTCAGTAGGCACTGGCGACATGGCCAGGGCCTCAAATTGTCCCCTGGGAAGGCTACACCACCAGAGTCTTCTAGGAAGAGCCTACTTGAGCTAATTCATATTCTGTGTAAGTTCGGATGCAGTTTGTTATTATTCAGTAACAAACCACGCCAGATGTTGTATAGCACAAGCGCAAGATTAGGCTCACCTACCATATGAGATTTGCCATGGTTTGTAAAAACCATGGCAAATCCCATATGGCACCTGTAGAGGTTTGGGTGAGAGATCATCGAGGAAAAGCACAGAATAAGGATGTAGCAGCTGGCTGGCAATGATAAGGAGAATGCAGAAAAAAATAAAGAAGCCTAAAGAATAAAGAATATGTACCTATTTATCTACATTTATTGGTTTTTCAATTATGATTGCATTGCTGCTGTCAGTTTTATTAAGGGTAAGGGGGGCATTTTAAAGCAATGGTAGCCATATTAATGCACTTGTAATAACACAGCTGAAACTGTATGTGATACTTTTTTGCGCTAACAGCTACATTTTCAGGACAGGCTTTCAAGGGGTCTACCACCCTCTTCTTCCCCCACTAACTATCAAACACAGGTCAATAATAGATTAGCCCTTTCCCTTGTGGTTATTCTCCTTATGCATTAATAAAAGCCTTAAGCTCCATGATGTCATTCCAGTAGACACCACCTGATACATAATGTATAAGCTTCTATGATACTGATGTGATTCTAATTTATTTTGTTGAAGTTGCATTTCAAAGTTATGTTGCAATGATAGAAAATTACTTAATATAAATCTATAATCTTTTTAAAAAAATTGTTATACAGAAAATGTGTTTGTCTATACGTTCATATTAGGATGTATTAAAACTTTGTTCTGTTCACAATTTGTAAATATACATTTTGTACATAGCCATGTTTTTCAGTAAATATGCAGGCTGCACATGTAAAATTTTGTGGACCAGGAAAGGTTAAGGCATTGGAGATGACCCTCTTGGATATGAGAGAGGAAAATGCACAAATATAAGGTAGATTTATGAGTAGGGATACCACTAGGGATGAGCTTCGAGTTCGAGTCGAACTCATGTTCGACTCGAACATTGGCTGTTCGCAAGTTCACCGAACAGCGAACAATTTGGGGTGTTCGCGGCAAATTCGAATGCCGCGGAACACCCTTTAAAAGTCTATGGGAGAAATCAAAAGTGCTAATTTTAAAGGCTAATATGCAAGTTATTGTCATAAAAAGTGTTTGGGGACCTGGGTCCTGCCCCAGGGGACATGGATCAATGCAAAAAAAAGTTTTAAAAACGGCCGTTTTTTCAGGAGCAGTGATTTTAATAATGCTTAAAGTCAATCAATAAAAGTGTAATATCCCTTTAAATTTCGTACCTGGGGGGTGTCTATAGTGTGCCTGTAAAGGGGCGCATGTTTCCTGTGTTTAGAACAGTCTGACAGCAAAATGACATTTTGAAGGAAAAAACTCATTTAAAACTACCCGCGGCTATTGCATTGCCGACAATACACATAGAAGTTCATTGATAAAAACGGCATGGGAATTCCCCAAAGGGGAACCCCGAACCAAAATTAAAAAAAAAAAATGACGTGGGGGTCCCCCTAAATTCCATACCAGGCCCTTCAGGTCTGGTATGGATATTAAGGGGAACCCCGGCCAAAATTAAAAAAAAAAAATGACGTGGGGTTCCCCCTAAATTCCATACCAGACCCTTCAGGTCTGGTATGGATTTTAAGGGGAACCCCGCGCCAAAAAAAAAAAAAAAACGGCGTGGGGTCCCCCCAAAAATCCATACCAGACCCTTATCCGAGCACGCAACCTGGCAGGCCGCAGGAAAAGAGGGGGGGACGAGAGTGCGGCCCCCACTCCCTCCTGAACCGTACCAGGCCACATGCCCTCAACATTGGGAGGGTGCTTTGGGGTAGCCCCCCAAAACACCTTGTCCCCATGTTGATGAGGACAAGGGCCTCATCCCGACAACCCTGGCCGGTGGTTGTGGGGGTCTGCGGGCGGGGGGCTTATCGGAATCTGGAAGCCCCCTTTAACAAGGTGACCCCCAGATCCCGGCCCCCCCCGTGTGAAATGGTAAGGGGGTACATAAGTACCCCTACCATTTCACGAAAAAAGTGTCAAAAATGTTAAAAATGACAAGAGACAGTTTTTGACAATTCCTTTATTTAAATGCTTCTTCTATCTTCCTTCATCTTCTGGTTCTTCTGGCTCTTCTGGCTCTTCTGGTTCTTCCTCCGGCGTTCTCGTCCAGCATCTCCTCCGCGGCGTCTTCTATCTTCTTCTCCTCGGGCCGCTCCGCACCCATGGCATGGGGGGGAGGCTCCCGCTCTTCTCTTCTTCTCTTCTTCTTTTCTTCTCTTCTTCTCTTCTTCATTTTCTTCTCCGGGCCGCTCCGCAATCCATGCTGGCATGGAGGGAGGCTCCCGCTGTGTGACGGCGCTCCTCGTCTGACAGTTCTTAAATAACTGGGGGGACTTGACGGGACTTCCCTGTGACGTCACGGGGAATGCCACAGGGAAGTCCCGTCAAGTCACCGTGCGTCAGAGGGGGGCGGGGTCACCGGGTGGACCAGAACCAGAAGATGAAGGAAGATAGAAGAAAGAAGAAGCATTTAAATAAAGGAATTGTCAAAAACTGTCTCTTGTCATTTTTAACATTTTTGACACTTTTTTCGTGAAATGGTAGGGGTACTTATGTACCCCCTTACCATTTCACACGGGGGGGGCCGGGATCTGGGGGTCACCTTGTTAAAGGGGGCTTCCAGATTCCGATAAGCCCCCCGCCCGCAGACCCCCACAACCACCGGCCAGGGTTGTGGGAATGAGGCCCTTGTCCTCATCAACATGGGGACAAGGTGTTTTGGGGGGCTACCCCAAAGCACCCTCCCAATGTTGAGGGCATGTGGCCTGGTACGGTTCAGGAGGGAGGGGGGCTGCACTCTCGTCCCCCCTCTTTTCCTGCGGCCTGCCAGGTTGCGTGCTCGGATAAGGGTCTGGTATGGATTTTTGGGGGGACCCCACGCCATTTTTTTTTTTTTTTTTTTGGCGCGGGGTTCCCCTTAAAATCCATACCAGACCTGAAGGGTCTGGTATGGAATTTAGGGGGAACCCCACATCATTTTTTTTTTTTTTAATTTTGGCCGGGGTTCCCCTTAATATCCATACCAGACCTGAAGGGCCTGGTATGGAATTTAGGAGGACTCCCACGTCATTTTTTTTTTTAAATTTTGGTTCGGGGTTCCCCTTTGGGGAATTCCCATGCCGTTTTTATCAATGAACTTCTATGTGTATTGTCGGCAATGCAATAGCCGCGGGTAGTTTTAAATGAGTTTTTTCCTTCAAAATGTCATTTTGCTGTCAGACTGTTCTAAACACAGGAAACATGCGCCCCTTTACAGGCATACTATAGACACCCCCCAGGTACGAAATTTAAAGGGATATTACACTTTTATTGTTTGACTTTAAGCATTATTAAAATCACTGCTCCTGAAAAAACGGCCGTTTTTAAAACTTTTTTTTGCATTGATCCATGTCCCCTGGGGCAGGACCCAGGTCCCCAAACACTTTTTATGACAATAACTTGCATATAAGCCTTTAAAATTAGCACTTTTGATTATTCATGTTCGTGTCCCATAGACTTTAACGGTGTTCGCATGTTCGAACGAACTTTTTTCCTGTTCGCATGTTCTGGTGCGAACCGAACAGGGGGGTGTTCGGCTCATCCCTAGATACCACTAATGACTTATGAAGATACAGCCCTGGGGGCTGTAATCCCTAACCTTGCTTTACTATTTTATGAGTCATTTACCTGCACCAAGCATGCAGTTTGGTGCAGGTAAATGACTAATAAAATTCCATATCAGAAACTCATAAAAGTAGTTATGTAATGTTAAAATGGAAATTGCAGCCCCACAGTTTGCACCATTAAACCAAGTCAGAATTTTTATTTATTAAGTTCTGCTACTCTTGTGTATGAGCAGTGAACAGGCCTTCAAATGGAATAAATGTAGATTGGGATAGCAGCATATAAAAATGGGAGCAGTAGGACTCAATGGAGGATTTTGCAGATGGGGCCATGTGGCACCAAGCAGACTGAACAGCAAAGATCTTAATGGTCATTCACTATTTAAAGTAGAACTATAGTCATAAAGTTAAATTTATAGTTGTAATGCATTAACTGCTTTACCTGCCAAAAGATTTAGATTCTATTCATTCAGTCAGTCTTCTGACCCTATCTAATTAACTAATTAAAAATACATTTATAGATTTTTTTTATAAAGCTGAGCTCAGGGCATGAAAATTTATAGACAGATATCTCCTCAATAGCCACAAATTAAATAAATCCACTTTGTATACACCACAATTCCCGTTCAAACCCAGATATTACCTTGAATAACTAAACAAAAAACATGGTTTAAATAAGGAAATATAAATATTATTTCTAATTATCTAATTATTTGTATTATCTTCTGTTAGATACTAAAATACTTAATTCATATACGTACAATATATTTATGCCACTACACTGATTATCAGGTAGGGAACCTGAATGATATCATTTTTACATCATTTAGGGCACTTTCACACTGGGGCGGGCGTGCGTCTGTGGTAAAGCGCTGCTATTTTTTATTATTCTTCTGGCTGCTGTCAGAGCTGGGCTCAGCCCTTCCTTCTCAAAGCTGGCCACTCAGCTGTCAGCTCGTTGCCAGCTCCTTTCTCTCCACAGTGACTCACCTGTTGATGATATCCTGCTCATCAGTTCTGCCTACTTAAGCCATCCAGCCCAGATGATCTCTGCCTTCGCCTTGGTCACATCTCTAGAGACGCTCTCTTGTGTTCCTGTTAAAGACTTTCTTGGCTGACATTCCTTCTGGCTCCAGATCCTGCTTGCTGTTCTACTATGCTCATCTCTGGCTCCCTGATGTTTTGGCTTGTCTGACTATCCGTTTTGGTTCCTGATCTCTGGCTATGTTTTGAGTATGTTTACACTGGTTACCTTTTTATTATTATTATTAAACAAGTGTGATTTAGCTGTACTTCTGTCTCAGTCTGATTCGTGGTTTCTGACAGTTGCTGCATGTAAACAAATAGAATTAGGATTCTGAGTGATGTAATTGACCAAATATGGTCCACAAAATATTGACCACAAAATTTGGTCAATGACATCAAAAGGATATGCAGCCCATTTGTTTTCAAACATACTGGCAGAGATCTGTCATTCAGCAACAGGTGTGCTGCTATCTGTCTGAAACAGAATAATGATAGTCCTTTGGTTTCAAATAGATTGAGATACATCTCTATGTACTACTAGATGTTCAAGCTATACCGGTGACTTGAGCTGGCCCGCTTGGCCACCCAGGGGCTTGCTTGCTGTTGCTATTATTACAAAAATAAATGCATTGCTTTTTATCATCAGCTTTTATGCTGGTTCTACCCTGAAGCTACAGCCCCTCAGAAAATAGAAGCCTCTGTTTATTTTCATGTGGTCACCATTCAATGTGTGTGTTAAGATTTTTTTAAGAAAGTGGTGAAATTAAAAAGTAATCCTTCTACTGGGAACAAACATTCATCATCAATATCTACACTGCAAAATACATTGTGATGAATCTAGTAAATCTCTGTGAGTAATTTATAAAGCTGAACTCCGGGATAGTAAAAAAAACTCTCCAGTATTTCTTTTCCTATAGTACAGCAAAAAAATTGGCCATTATGGCTTTGCCCTTAGTCACCCTTAATAAAAATAGATATAGTACATAGTAAGTCAGGTTGAAAAAACAAATGTCCATTCATTTCCACAGAACCCAACACTCACAGATGAACCAGAGGAAGGCAAAAAATCCTTCTAAAGCATGCAGTTTTTGCTAATTTTCTGAAATGTCTCTAAACACCTAAGGCAGTTGGATACTTCCTGGATTCACAATCTATATTGTTATTTCTAGTGGATATTAATATATGCATATAATATATGGATAATTAATATATACACCCACTGTAAATATTTGGTTAACGTCACATTCACTGCTTTATATATATACTCCTTTACTCTTTAATACAAGAAAGTCTCTTGCTGGCTCAAGAAGCTGCAAATTAGCCTTGCATGCTGTTTATTAAGTCTATGATCTACCAGAGCACCCAGATCTTTCTCCATCATTGACTCCCCTGTATATATTAGAATATACACTATATTACCAAAAGCATTGGGACGCCTGCCTTTACATGCACATTAATTTTAATGGCATTCCATTCTTAATCCGTAAGGTTCAATATTGATTTGGCCCACCCTTTGCAGCTAAAAAGGCTTCAACTCATCGGGGAAGGCTGACCACAAAGTTTAAGCGTGTGTCTATGGGAATGTTTTACCATTCTTCCAGAAGTGCATTTGTGAGGTCAGGCACTTATGTGGACTAGAAGACCTGGCTCACAGTCTCTGCTCTAATTCACCCCAAAGGTGTTCTATTGGGTTGAGATCAGGTCTCTGTGCAGGCCAGTCAAGTTCCTCCACCCCAAACCCGCTCATCCATGTCTTTATAGACTTTTCTTTGTACCTTTGTCTAAAACATTTGGTGGAGGGGGATTATGGTGTGGGGTTGTTTTTCAGGGGTTGGGCTTGGTCCCTTAGTTCCAGTGAAGGGAACTCTTAAGGCATTAGCATACCAAGACATTTTGGACAATTTCATGGGGGAACAGTTTGGGGTTGGCCCCTTCCTGTTCCAAGTTTGGGGTGGAGTTTGGGGTGGAGGAACTTGACTGGCCTCCACAGAGACCTGATCTCAACCCAATAGAACACCTTTGGGATGAATTAGGGCAGAGACTGCAAGCCAAGCTTTTTAGTCCACATGAGTGCTTGACTTCACAAACATGCTCCTGGAAGAATTGTCAAACATTCCTATAGACACATGCCTAAACCTTGTGGACAGACTTCCCAGAAGATTTGAAGCTTTTATAGCTGCAAAGGGTGGGCCAACTCAATATTGAAACTTACAAAGGAAGACTAGGATGGCATTACAATGAATGTGCATGTAAAGGCAGGCGTCCCAATGCTTTTGGTAATATAGTGTATATTCTAGTATATACAGGGAGTCAACGATGGAGAAAGATCTGGGTGCTCTGGTAGATCATAGACTGCTTTTGGTAATATAGTGTATAATATATGTATGGTTATAGCCATCAAGTGCATAACTTTACATTAATCAATATTAAACCTAATTTGCCATGCAATTGTAAAATCAAACAGTGGACCCAGCTAACCTAGATATAAAGTATATAAGTGTAAAAGAAAATTTCAGATGAGTGCAAATTTCTGCTTGTAGGCTAAAGTATTTAAGTGTTTATGTGGTCATCACATTACTTTGTGACTGTAGATATTGGTATATTTGGTATATTTCACACTAATAAGGG
Source organism: Aquarana catesbeiana (assembly GCF_042186555.1). Lineage (NCBI taxonomy): Eukaryota > Metazoa > Chordata > Amphibia > Anura > Ranidae > Aquarana > Aquarana catesbeiana. The sequence goes on along the minus strand of NC_133329.1, from coordinate 223,799,648 downwards.
TCACAGATCCCACCAAAGTGCAATATATATATATATATATATATATATATATATATATATATATATATATATATATATATATATATATATATATATTAAATTGCCAGCAAGCCTCATGATGTTGATTAGATGGCCACTGAAAACATGACAGTGATATTTTTGTTTTTTTGTTTTTTGATATTTTTGTCACCAAATTTACAATAACGCTTTAAATATATTGTGTCGAGTTGCTTCTTATCTAAGATTGTCCTTTGCTGTACCACTGTACAGAATATTGTTGATGAGTCAGAAAGAGAGCTGGGGAGCAATTATCACAGTCTCGTGGGAGATTCGAGTGCTTTGAATTGCAGCTATTCCATCAACTTAAACAACACATGACCATAGCAATCAGCACTATTTTACCGTCCAAATAAATTAGCAGTCTCGAGTGAAAAAACACAAATGCACTGTGTTAAAAAAAATGCATTCCTTTGTAATAAAGTGAAGAGTATTTCCTTTTTTTTAAATGATCTCTGTTCTTATTCATCATGTGTGCATGTTGTTTTTCTTTTTACACAGTATGATGAAAGGTTCTTAGCAGTCATGGAACAGGGATCCCCCAGTGCAGAAGTTATTACTCTCTGTGCCCCCTTCTGTAATAACCTCTGGCAAAATGAACCATGCAGCCACTATTGCAGTCCAAAGAGATGCTTGTAGTAGCACAAAAGAGTCAGAGAGGAAATTATTCACAGTCCATCTGTCTAAGTAAGAATATTGAATAAGAATTGCATTCAGTTTCATGGTCTTCCTGCAAAATAAAAAGATACGGTTATCTCATGTTTTTGAGATTTTTCACATAAAATATATAAAGTAAAACATAAATAGAACAGGGCTTGTCATTGGCCAATGATGTGATATCTATCTATCTATCTATCTATCTATCTATCTATCTATCTATCTATCTATCTATCTATCTATCTATCTATCTATCTATCTATCTATCTATCTATCTATCTATCTATCTATCTATCTATCTATCTATCTATCTATCTATCTATCTATCTATCTATCTATCTATCTATCTATCTATCTATCTATCTATCTATCTATCTATCTAGATAGATAGATAGATAGATAGATAGATAGATAGATAGATAGATAGATAGATAGATAGATAGATAGATAGATAGATAGATAGATAGATAGATAGATAGATAGATAGATAGATAGATAGATAGATAGATAGATCTATATATATATATATTATTGCAATACCCTGTTGGATCATAACCTTAAGTAAAACAGATGGTAGTTAGATCTGTTAAATGGCAGGAGTGAAAAGCAGCAGCAGTCTGTAATAGTTGTAGCTATAGTAGCATAGTAGCAGTATCCTATTTGTATTTTATGCATTTATCTGAAATAAATTATTGTTATTTTCATTGCCATACTAAAAAATGTTTGATGATGAGCTGCACACCTTCTATTACTTTATAATTGTTGTATTTAGAATAGTGAAAAAAAGAAGATGAAAATCCACTGGACAAAGTGTTTCGAATGAGAGTAATATGGGTTATAGGCATTGCATATATTAGTATTTGATAACAGTGTAATTGAGAGACTAACAATACTCTATATTAAAATAACTGAAAGGATATTTGAAATGTTTCTAAACTCAGAAAGTGAAGTTCATTAAATAGCTACATTTTAACTACTAAATATAGTAATGCAAGTTTATTTTTTGGTTTGTTGGTTGTAAAGCTGTGGAATTTACCTGTCAATCTTGCCAGTCTCTTTTGGGTCCATTGGCTTCCTTTGATTGGGTGTCAATGCTAACCACTGGCTCCCATAGCAAAATTTGTATTTCACCCTTGATTGTGCCCCTGTGGGGAACTAAAGGCAGCTGTGCTGAAACAACATGTCTGATGCATTTTTAAAGCTAAATGCTGGTCAGCTTTCAAAATGATATCTGGGTACCCACCCTCTGTCTATTAAGAATCTAATGTAAGGGATATGTAATAGAGAATTACTAACATTATTCCTTGATTTTGTCGGGCGTCATCCCTGATATCCCTGGTATTTGTATGCCTCTTTATAATAAATGAGCCTTAGATCCTTGGCACCCATTTTTTTAACAAATAAAAGAAAAAATGCACCTCTGAGTGCAGAATTAAAACTTTTAATATCCCCAAACAAGATTAAAAACACTTACAGAATCAAGGATAAGAAGAGGCATATCATGGATGTATGAAGCAGGTGACCTGGCATCAGGAGGTCCCAGTGTATCACAGCTCTCATGGATCAAATGCTTCATACATCCATGATATGCCTCTTCTTATCCTTGATTCTGTAAGTGTTTTTAATCTTGTTTGGGGATATTAAAAGTTTTAATTCTGCACTTAGAGGCGCCTTTTTTTCTTTTATTTGTTTTCTATTAGAGATTGCTTCCCTCTTTGAGAGCAGCCCTAAGTGTTTGAAGACCACTTCATCCATCCAACAAAGACACTAACTGCCTGGTCCTGACACTCTGAGCGCCCTTGACATACGTTTTATCTGGACCCATTTTTTATGACACTCAGATGATGAGAATTTCTCACAGGGGTATGTGTCACAGGCATGGACTGACAAAACACATAGATCACATAGATCTTGATATAGTACCACATTTTCATATTGTAATGTGTAAACCTGATAAAATTGCTTAATAGTTTAAAGAAGTATTTCTGCCCTCTAACTTTGTGATATATGATGTTGCAAAGAAAGGACATCATGTAGAAATTGAATATACTGTAGGCCCCTAAAGAAGAAGTGTTAATGCAAATGGTGTGAGAACTCCCCCCTCCCCACAAGCAAATCAAACAAACTGAGTACTTTAATACATGGGATACATTTATTATAGCATTGTCACACCAAAACTCAGTTTGCTAAGTGGTTTAAACCCCAACACCAGGCTCCCCAACATTCCCTGCAAAAGCCCCCTTTTAACTATATATATATATACCTTTTATAGATTTTTCAAGCTTGTCATGTTACGTGTGGGATCCTTCCTTTTCATCTCTTTTCCAATGCTGGGTGGTTCAGTGATGCAAAGAGCAGTAGAGAAGTGCTGATATGATGTCATTACACAAAAGAGGGCACGTCTTAGACAAGGCTTAGACACCTTGGTGTTGCAGTGTAATACACTGTAAGAAGAAGAGAAGGAGGGTCCATCACAACCTGGAATGACATCCAGAATCATTCATCCTCCAAAACTGAGGACTTCTAGTGGTGGAAAGGGTTAGGGAACAGCAGTTACAAAAGATACTTTTTTCACACATGTAAAATAAGCCCTTTGATTGATTTATCTTATTTTCAGTCAATATTTTCAGTTTTATTGCAAAACGTGCAGAATCATTTTGCAACTTTCAATATTTTAATTGACAGTTTATTGCTTATTTGCAATCGCTTATACCTAGATCTAACAACAATTCTTACTTTTATGGCCACTTTTACTATATACTGTACCCCATAAACAACCCCCCACTTACCCATAACCACAACCCACCTGTAAGTAACATGTTAAATTTCCTGTAAGTAATAATATTCTAACTGGGATAATGAGTGCTTGCAAGGTTGAAAACTTTGTTTAGTGTACAGTATGTCATATGTATACAATAATGGAGCAACAGCTTCAGGATGAATACTGCTGTGACAGATACGAACAGGTTGTCAACCTGGAACATTACAATGAGATCTGAAGGAGCAAATTGCAACACTGAGTAGAACAGACAACTCTGAAAGGAGTGTGGTTAATAGGGTTGATGTGAAGGATGGACTGAGCAGGGGGTTAATAGGGTTGATGTGGAGGGTTATATACAGTATAAGCCATTGTTTCTAATTTTTAGAGACTCTTTAATTACTGCCATGATACCATTGGAAAGGCATAAGGCCAATGCAGTGCCTATATTTAAAAAAGGGATCAAAGTCTTTACTAATTAACTATAGGTCGATTAGTTTAGCTTCTACAGTCAGGAAGTTACTGTGGAGTTTAATTAACCACTTCCCTACCCGCCTATAGTAATATGACGTGCACAGATGGGATCTCCCATCCTGGGTGGACGTCATATGACGGCCTCGGGTTCCCGGCCGCCTAGGGGGCGCGCGCGCACCGCCGGGAGCGCGCGCGCCTGCCGCGTTGCTCGGGACCCAGTGTGTGTGCCCGGCGGCCGCGATGTCCGCCGGGCACCCGCGATTGCCCGTTAACCGGGCCGGACCGTGGATCTCTGTGTGTAAACACAGAGATCCACGTCCTGTCAGCTCAGAGGAGAGCGATCTGTGTTCCCAGAACGGAGGAACACTGATCGGTCTCCTCCCCTTGTGCGTCCCCTCCCCCTACAGTTAGAAGCATTCCCTAGGAAACACATTTAACCCCTCCCCGCCCCCTAGTGGTTAATCCCTTCACTGCCTGTCACATTTACACAGTAATCAATGCAATTTTATAGCATTGATCGCTGTATAAATGTGAATGGTCCCAAAAATGTGTCAAAAGTGTCCGATGTGTCCGCCATAATGTCGTAGTCATGAAAAAAAATCGCGATCGCCGCTATTATTAGTAAAAAAAAATAAATAAATTTTTTTTTTTTAAAAATGCCATAAATCTATCCTGTATTTTATAGACGCTATAACTTTTGCGCAAACCAATCAATATACGCTTATTGCAATTTTTTTTACCAAAAATATGTAGAAGAATACGTATCGGCCTAAATTGAGGAAAAAATTTGTTTTTTTTTTTTAAAAATTGGGATATTTATTATAGCAAAAAGTAAAAAATATTGTGTTTTTTTCAAAATTGTCGCTCTTCTTTTTTTTATAGCGCAAAAAATAAAAACCGCAGAGGTGATCAAATACCACCAAAAGAAAGCTCTATTTGTGGGGAAAAAATTTATGTCAATTTTGTTTGGGTACAATGTCGCACGACCGCGCAATTGTCGTTTAAAGTGCGACAGCACTGAAAACTAAAAATTGGTCTGGGAAAGAAGGGGGTGAAAAGGCCCGGTATTGAACCGGTTAAAGAACACTTAGAAGAGTTTTTGCTAAAATAATAATATTTTAAGCAATAATCGGCATGGATTGATGAAAGACCGAAGATCTAGTTTCTTTTTATGAGGATGTAAGCAAAAATGTAGCTAAAGGAGTGGCTGTGGATGTAGTATGCTTGGATTTTGCCAAAGCATTTAACACAGTTCCCCACACACAGGTAATATGTTAATTAAAGTTTATGTGCTTAGAAAATTCAGTTTGTAAATGGATAACAAACTGACTAAAAGACCAAATTTCAGTAGTGATTAATGATTCATACTCTGAATCATCTAAAGTTTTTAGTGGTGTACACCAAGGTTCAGTGATGGGACATTTACTTTTTAACGTTTATTTATAAGGTATAGGGTCTGCGATTAAATGTATAATTTCAGTCTTTGCAGATGACACCAAGCTATGCAGTAGAATTATGTTCTTACAAGATGTCTCTAACTTACAAGCTGAGCTCAATGCACTATTTAAGTGGGCAACTATACGGCAAATGGGGTTTAATGTTTGGAACAGTAAATATAAAGTTATGCACTTTGGGGGCTAAAAACATGCATCCATCGCACATACTAGGAGTAGAACAGCTCAGGGAGTCAGTGGGGAGAAGGATCTGTGTGTTAGTAGATCATAGACTACATAAAAAACATGCAATGCCAAGCTGCAATTTCCAAAGCTAGCAATATACTTTATTGTATTAAAATAGGTATGGACTCCAGAGACATAATTTTGATCCCTGTACACCATATTAGTAAGATCTCATCTGGAATGTGCAGTTCAGTTTTGGGCACCAGTTCACAAAAAGGATACCGGAGAACTGGATAAAGTACAGAGAAGGGCAACCAAACTGATAAGAAGTATAGAGGAGCTCAGCTATAAGGAAAGATTAGCTGAACTGAAAAATTATTCTCTCTTAAGAAGAGGCGATTAAAGAAGGATATGATCAACATGTATAAATACATAGTGGTAGACATAGTGAACTTGGTGATAATCACTTTTAGGTCATTACAGAGGACAAGGGGGCACGCTTCATATCTGGAGGGAAAGAGATTTAACCTTCACATATGGAAAAGCTTTTTAGCTTTAGATTTTTTTGAGCTGTGAAAATGTGAAATCGACTCTTGCAAGAACTAATTCTGGCAAGCTCAGTAGATTGTTTAAAAAAGAGCCAGATGCATTCCTAAATGTGCAAAATATAACCAGATATAAATTTTTAGAGGCAATAATGCCAGGGGTAGTTGATCCAGGGGATATCCAATTGCTCCTGGAGGTTCAGGAATTTTCTATTTGTGTGTGTGTGTGCTTTTTTTATGATCTTTATGTAGATTTTTCTGTGCAGTACAATGACACAAGAGAGTATCAAATGTAAAGCCTCCATTAGTCTTGCAAAGAGTTACATAAAGGAAGAAGACAATATAAATTATCACATGTTTTTTTCAATAATTGTCAGAGTTAGATGTAGCACACAGATAACAAATACAATAAAGAGGGGATAACAAAGACAACAAAAAAGAAAGGAAAATGCAACCAGAATCAATGGGAACAGATTGGCCCGTATCTTTCCATGACATTGAAAACAGGCTTGAAATAAGTAGTCAATCCAAATACTTAACAGCATACATAAAGAAAAAGGAGACAACTCAAGTAGGATGCAGTCCTGTCTCAATCATTGTGACATGAGTAAACACAAACTATACACCTTTAAGCATTATGTACCTTTAAGCAGATGTCAACATTGGCTGCAGGTATAGAGGACATAGGTGAAGATGCTGCCAGTGCCCTGAAATAGAAGAACTATAATGGATTCAGGTGGCCCATACAGTATACATTTTTCCATAATTCCACTTACATTTAGCCATTCATTCCTCAGCTTCCATTACAATGCTGTGAAAAAGTATTTGCCCCCTTCCTGATTTTACATTTGTTTGCATATTTCTCACACTTAAATGATTCAGATCATCAAACAAATTGTAATATTACACAAAGATAACCTGAGTGAATCCAGAATGCAGTTTTTACATTATTATTTCATTTATTAAGGTAAAAAATCTATTCAAACCTGCCTGGCCCTATGTGAAAAAGTAATCGCTCCGCCCCATGCTGAATCATGAATGAACTGTGTTAACCACAATTTTTTAGAAAGCTGAGTTAAATTTCACTTGCCACACCCAGGCCTGATTACTGCCAGACCTGTTGAATCAAGAAATCACATAAATAGAAGATGTCTGACAAAGTGGAGCATGCTAAAAGATCACAAAAAAGCCACACATCATGACGCAATCTAAAAAATCAAGAACAGATTATAAACAAAGTAATGTACATTTATCGGTCTAGGGAGGGTTTCAAAGCCATTTATAAGGCTTTGGAACTCCAGTGAACCATGGGGGGAGCCATTATCCACAAATGGAGATAACTTGGAACAGTGGTGAACCTTCCCAGGAGTGGCAAAAATTACTCCAAGAGCATGACGATGACTCATCCAGGAGGTCATAAAAGAACCCAGAACAACATCTAAAGAACTGCAGGCTGCACTTGCCTCAGGTAAGATCAGTGTTCATGATTCAACAATAAGAAAGAGACTGGGCAAAAATGGCATCCATGGGAAAGTTCCAAAGCCAAAGCCACTGCTGACCAAAAAGAACACAAAGGCTCATCTCACATTTACCAAAAGACATCTTGATTATCCCCAAGACATTTAGGCAAGTATTCTGTGGACTAATGAGACAAAAATTAAACTTTTTGGAAGGTATATGTCCCGTTACAGCTGGCATGAAACGAATACAGCATTTCATAACAAGAACATCATACCAACAGTAAGACATGGTGGTGGTAGTGTGATATTCTAGGGCGGCTTTCCAGCTTCAGGACCTGGACGACTTGCCATACTTGAAGGAACCATGAATTCTGAGCTCTTCCAGAAAATCCTAAAGGAGAATGTGCACTAGGGTTATGCATAATGTGGATAATCCGCGCTACCCCCAAAAATGGTACTAATGAAAATCAAATATATAAAATATATATATATATATATATATATATATATATATATATATAGTACTGAATTCTATATATATGACGGTGCTGAAACTAAGAAAAAAACTGGAATATTCAGTTGGAAAATATGTGTATAAAGTAAAATTAGATGCGCAACCAAAAATGTGCTAACCAATATGTGTGGCACATATTGATTAGCACATTTTTGGTTGCACATCTAATTTTACTTTATACACAGTTACGCAGCAGGACAATGATCCAAAACACAACAGCAAGTCCACCTCCAAATGGTTCAAACAAAGTAAAATTTTGGAGTGGCCTAGTCAAATCCAATTGAGATGCTGTATCATAACCTTACACAGGCCGTTTATGCTGGAAAACCCTCCAATGTGGCTAAAATAAAACAATTCTGCAAAGAAGAGTGGGCCACAATTGCTCCACAGCAATGTGAAAGACTCATTGCCAGTTATCACAAACGTTTGATTGCAGTTGTTACCGCCAAGGGTGGCACAACCAGTTATTAGGTTTATGGGGGAATTACTTTTTCACATAAAGCCAGGCAGGTTTGGACAGCTTTTGTGCCTTAATAAATTAAACCTTTATTTAAATACTGCATTTTGTATTTACTCGGGTTATGTTTGTGTAATAATAACATTTGTTTGATGATCTAAGTCATTTAAGTGTGACAAATATGCAAAAAAAAAAAAAAAATCAGAAAGGGGGCAAGTACTTTTTCATACAACTGTATTTCAGCCACCATCTTAATCAAATCTATTCTGGACTGGAGGTCTCTTCCAGTAGACCGGAATCAATTATCTAGCAGCATTTAAGAGATATGGCAGTACACATTTTTCAGATATGTCTAATATCTAGGATAGATTTAAAGGAGAAGTCCAGCCTAAACTTGTTTTACCAATTTCCTTTTAATAGGAGACATTCTGTGGGCCTCTAAACAACTGTGTTACACCACAATTCGTTGACCTGTTATGTTAGAACAACAGTATTCCTTTTATAATTAATTATACAATACAGTTAAAAATGTAACTTTTCACTGATATCAGGTCAGGTTGTTATGGATGGTTTGCCAACCAGCTCCTTAAATTCCAATTATACTCCTTGTTTTAGTCTGATTTGTGTTGCCTAAACAAAGCAATAAATATGTTCTTTAGCTCTAAAAGCATACTAGATAGATAGATAGATAGATAGATAGATAGATAGATAGATAGATAGATAGATAGATAGATAGATAGATAGATATTTTAATAACGCCCAAGTCCAGATTGGCTTAAAAAAAAGATGTGTCCCTCCTGGCATGTTCAGGATTTAATGCTCATTAAGTCAAGGGAGAATTCAATAAAGAATATTAATTACTGTATATACTCGAGTATAGGTCGATCCGAGTATAAGTCGAGGCCCTAATTTACCACAAGAAACTGGGAAAAACGAATTGACCCGAGTATAAGATCAGGGTGAGAAATGCAGCAGCTACTGTAAGTGGAAAAAGAGGGTCAACAATGCCCATCTGCAGCTGTATACCTCCCTGTGTCCTGTGCATGTGTCCCTCTGTATATGTGCATGTGTCCCTGTGTATGGGTCACCTACCTGTGTCCTGTGCATGTGTGCATGTGCCACCTACCTGTGTCCTGTGCATGTGTCCCTGTGTCCTGTGCATGTGTCCCTGTGTATGGGTCACCTACCTGTGCCCTGTGCATGTGTGCATGTGTCACCTACCTGTGTCCTGTGCATGTGTCCTTGTGGCGATCTGCATCCTCCGTGTGCCGCTCTGCACCGATCAGCCTGTGATATTACCATTCGGCGGCCATTCTACTGTTCAAAAGCCGCGCCTCCTCCTCATCCGTGATAGGCAGAACACTCCATTTCCCAGCAGTCAGCGGTCAGCCTATCATGGACATTCTCTCATCCTCATAGCACGGACGAGGATGAGAGAATGTCCGTGAAAGGCTGTACACTGACTGCTGGGAAATGGAGTTTTCTGCCTATCACAGACGAGGAGGAGGTGTGGCTTTTGAACAGTGAATGGCCGCCCAATGGTAATATCACACGCTGGCCGCGATCTGTCTGCATGACACGCTGATCATGCAGACAGACGGCGGTGACTCAAGTATAAGTCAAGGGGGGCACTTTCAGCCCAAAAAAAAGGGCTGAAAATCTCGACTTATACTCTAGTATATACAGTATCTAACTTGGTGGTTCTCTTTTTTCTGTACCCATACCAGTAAAAAAAAGTCGCCATAGCTGCTATCCTTCCCTGGTCATGCAGCCACCCCTCTTCTGACTTCATAATGGTCAAAACAGGACCAGTAGCTACTATAATTACATCAAGGTCCAATTTACAATGCCTACATTCTGCAGGCGCACCCTGCTGGAGCGAGGAATAAGATAAGTGTTTTCTGCTAAATCCTCTACCCCTGGAAATAATGAGCAATAAACCCTTGCCACTCTTGGGTGCGGCACTATAAGGGTGCATTTTTTATTTCCATGGACTTGGGCTTTAAGACAAGTATTACTTTTCATTGGATCACCCTAAACAAAACCATAACAAACCCTAAATATGCTGGTGCAGGGGGAGGTGGGTTTCACCATTTCAAGTCTGAAATGTTTCACAGGCCATTTTTCAGATTTCAGCGCTGTCACATTTTAAATTACAAATACTCATTTACAATTACAATTACTGTGCAACACTGTACCCACATTAATTTTGTATATATTTTTTGAGACAGAGCTTTTTTGGTAGTACTTAATCACTACTAGTTTTTTTGTTTTTTTGCTAAAGGAAAAAAAATGGAATTTTATAAAGGAAAATTTAGAAAAAAGCCAATTTTTCCTAGTTTCTGTTTTTCAAATAAATAATTCTACATAATGTTTGATCAACATGTATTCTGCTACATTTCTTTTGTAAAAATGATAAAACTCAGTGTATATTTTTTAGTCTGTGTGAAAGTTATAGAGTTTACAAACTATGGTATATATATATATATATATATATATATATATATATATATATATATATATATATATTTTTTTTTTTTTGAAAATTGATCAGTCGTGATGCACTGCCTACCTATCTAATTTTTTGAGGCTCTAGAATGCCAGGACAGTACAAATACCCCACAAATGACACATCTTTGTAAAGGTATTTATTAGGAGGCATGGTGAGTTTTTTTAATTTTTAACTTTTTTGCCACAATTTGTTAAAGAATGAAAAAATGTTAAATAAAACATGTTTTTTTTCACAAAGTTGTCATTTTTACAATTTTTGTCTCTCATACATAATAGGCATACTTACAATTACACCCCAAAAACACATTTTACTCCTCCTCCCCAGTTTTCAACTCCTCCTCCCTGTTTTCCTGACAGCCCATCACAATTTTAGAAGCCCTGAAGCACCAGAACAGTGGAAACACCCACAAAATGATCACATTTTTGGAAAGAAGACACCCCAAGGTATTTTCTAGGAAGCATAAGTCTTTTGAAAATGTAATTTGTAAAGTAAAATGTAAAGTTTTTTTACACAGTTGTTAATTAATAAGATGTTTCTAGCACAAAAAATAGACGTACTTAAAATTACACCTCAAAACACATTCTAATACTTCTCCTGAGTATGGTGACACGATGCGTGTGAGACTTTTTCACTGCCTAACCGCATAGAAGGGCCAAAAATCCAAGTAGCCCCTGTAACGAGCCCCTTTGCTCGCTCGGTTCCACTCTCCCGACACTCCTCTGCAGCTATAGAATCAGATTGCAACGTCTGATGGTTCGGTCATCCAATGCTCCGGGATTAGAACTTCAGCTATGTGCCGTTCTAACCCAGTTGTGATAGCTCAGAACAAACACCGGACAGGCTGTATGTAAGTTCAAACAGGAATCTCTCTTTATTGACAAAATACAGGCTTTTATACACTCAAAGTGGAGGTGCAGACCTCCTGCTCATATTACTCTAACAATACAGCTGTAACCTAATTAACCTAATTAACATGAGCTAATTAACTAATCCCTTTAGACAGCCTAGATGACTCAGACATGACCGTTAGGCCAGACTGGCCGTCTTGTAGCTCAGAAAATCCAATCAACATTATCACAATCAACATAGACTCTTCTTCACACAATAACAGAGTTAATTAACACAAATAACAATGGGGATCTAATGGCTCTTAGATCCCATAGTAGACTTATTTACAATACACATTTTAGCAGACAATAGACAGACAGGTGTTGGAATTTACATCAGCATCTCCTAACAGTATCTGTCCCAGCATTATGAATCAGCCACTATTCCAATATGGCAAATTCAGGGTCCCCAGACATACAGCTCACAAAGAGCACAGTTCCCCCAAATGCAAGGGCCCCCGATCAATCGGCAAGAGGCTAGCATACAGTCCCCTCCAAAAGTCTATTTTCCGGCTAGGTCTGTCACATTTCTCCCCTTTTGGCAGGAGACTAACACAGGAGGAGACCCCAGACGGGTTGACTCCGAAGTTAGTCAGTAGTTCCAGTCCTCTAATGCCTGTTCCCACACAGTACCCCAAACAAATTGTTCCAAACAAAGTATTACTCACCCAGCCAACCTCTGCCTCTCTCAGAGAACATATCTGCCGCTGGGGAGAGGCCTGGACTGGCCCTTCTCCCTGGAGTCCTTTCTGCCGCTGGAGAGAAGACAGGGTGTCTGGGCTCACTCCGTCATGCTGTTGTGGATCTGGGCCGACTCCCCAGCATCCCTGGGGTATACAGGTGGAGACTGAAGTCCCATCCACCTTCACAGGACATCCATCCTCTGTTAGTTGAGGGCAGAGTCCAGCAGTACTCGGCCCTGTTGCAAGCCCTTCTGCTGGAAACCCCACACCATCTGCTCCGGCTAACTGTTGGGGAGGGATGACGAACACCTCCTCTCCCTTTTCCCCCTGTATCCTGATCTGCTGCTGGGACGTGACCACCTCCTTCTCACCCTGAGCCTCCAGAACCGCCGCAGGTGTAGGGCAGAGATCTTGGACCCTCTGTCCAGTTGCCAGCGCTTCAGCTGGGGAAGTTCCTTGTGACTTCACAGATACTTCTGTTGGTGCTGGGCAGAGCATAGTGAAGTTTGGCCCTAATAACTGCTCTTCTTCTGCTGGAGGCTCACCAGGTTGTTCTTCCTCAGCAGAAAAGTCTATCAAATCCCCTGTCTCTGCAATTGGTGTCTGGGGATAAAGGTTCACCATCTCCTCTCTGTGGAACCCAGAAGATGCTATCAGTGCTGGGCAGAGGTTAGCAGAGTTCTGCCCTGTTGTCAGCACTTTAGGTTTGGGGACGGCAATCTTCAGATTTTCCACTGCCAATTCTCTGGCATTCTGCTGGACAGGCACATTCCTCCATCCAAGATCATCCAATGCAGAAACAGGTTCATCAAGGTCAGTCAGCACTTGCTGCATCCGCCATAAGACCTCCACCTCCATAGCTGCGGGTGCAGGTTGGCAAAGCACACCGTTACTCTGCCACATTGTCAACTCTTCAGCCAGGATTTCAGAGTTGTCAACTGGTATTTCATGATAGTCCCAGGCAAAGGGAGCACCACCCTGCTGCTGAGCAGAGTCTAACAGCTGTTTGTAGGCGATCTCCAACTCCCATTCCTGAACGGCCAGAAACTCCAAATCTTCCAGTGCCCAGTGAACTTCTGAGACATTCAGTCTCCGCTCTCTGTGCTCCATTATTTTCTCCAAACGCCACTCCCGATCACTTCCAAAGTCAGGGTCCCTGGACAGCCTCCAGTATAACAATCCCAGGCCATTGTAGTCAAAGCCTTCCATGGGGCTGTCATCCGCTGTCCATGGGCACACTTGGGCTACATACCACTGGAGGGCTTTGTAGCTCTCGTCCAACTGCATTTCTGCCCGGATCAGCCTGCTTAACTCGGCTGTCCACTCCTGGTTTGGCTTTTCCCCCAAAAACAGCATTCGCACTTCATACTGCGACCAGTACCTCACATGGACGGAGGGGAGAACTTTTCCCTGGTGTTGCTGCTCACGGGCTAGCGCTTCCTTCCAAAGCTCACAGCGGACAGAATCAAACCATCCTAGCAGGACCTGCTCTGATACTGGTCCTCTGTGCTGTGTCTCCTCTCGCAACCTCCTTCTGAATTCCTCATCCATGGTGGCTGGTATTTCTCCTCTCCTACTATCCTGCTACCTTGGATCCAGGTGATGGTTTGGATTTGTTCACGGCAAGGAAGCACGATCCCACCATTCCCTCCAGGGCTCTCAAGTAAGTCTTTCAGCATGGCTCTCCTGCAGGCTGGTTTGGAGTGTCCCAGTAACTGGAGAGCAAATCCCACGGCTGCCAACCATTGTAATGAGCCCCTTGCTCGCTCGGTTCCACTCTCCTGACACTCCTCTGCAGCTATAGAATCAGATTGCAACGTCTGATGGTTTGGTCATCCAATGCTCCGGGATTAGAACTTCAGCTATGTGCCGTTCTAACCCAGTTGTGATAGCCCAGAACAAACACCAGGCAGGCTGTATGTAAGTTCAAACAGGAATCTCTCTTTATTGACAAAATACAGGCTTTTATACACTCAAAGTGGAGGTGCAGACCTCCTGCTCATATTACTCTAACAATACAGCTGTAACCTAATTAACCTAATTAACATGAGCTAATTAACTAATCCCTTTAGACAGCCTAGATGACTCAGACATGACCGTTAGGCCAGACTGGCCGTCTTGTAGCTCAGAAAATCCAATCAACATTATCACATTCAACATAGACTCTTCTTCACACAATAGCAGAGTTAATTAACACAAATAACAATGGGGATCTAATGACTCTTAGATCCCATAGTAGACTTATTTACAATACACATTTTAGCAGACAATAGACAGACAGGTGTTGCAATTTACATCAGCATCTCCTAACAGTATCTGTCCCAGCATTATGAATCAGACACTATTCCAATATGGCAAATCCAGGGTCCCCAGACATACAGCTCACAAAGAGCACCGTTCCCCCAAATGCAAGGGCCCCAGATCGATCGGCAAGAGGCTAGCATACAGTCCCCTCCAAAAGTCTCTTTTCCCAGCTAGGTCTGTCACAGCCCCTTACAGCTTTTTTAGGCATTAATTATGCATCTAATTTCCTGGCTACCATCCACATTATTGGAAGCCCTGGGGCACCAAGACAATAGGTACCTCAAGGTATTTTTTAAGAGGCATGGTGAGTCTTTTGAAGACTTCATTTTTTGCAACAAGTTTTGAAAAATGTGAACAGAAAATAAAAATGTAGTTGCCAGTTGTATAAGATATTTTTCAAACACAGCATGGACATTACACTAGGTGTACATGGAATTACGCCCTAGAACACATTCTGTTACTTCTCCCCGAGTATGGGGATACCACACGTGTGGGACTTTTTCAATGTTTAGACTGATTATGGATCAGACATTGCATCTTGTGTATCACAAAAATCAACCAATTTTATAAAAAACAGTGTACTGTAAAGGTTACCTCTATACCAGTGCTCAGGGAATATAGCTTAGTGTAGTTTCACCTATAGCAGTCCCCATTCTTATAAGCAAAAGCCTACAGGTACATGACTGCTCCCAGGAAAGCCATGTTCATAGGCCAGGAGGTGTAAGGGAGGCTGAACAAATGATGAACAAAAGAGTTTCTGTGGTTGCAGTGGTGCAGTTGTCTCTAGGGGATGGCTGGGACTGGTGTCTCTCAGGAACACGTAAATGGGTCAGTTCAGATGGTAGACAGAGATGTGGTCAATAAACAGGCAAAGTATTGGAGCAGATAGCAGGCAGAAACATGGTAAAAAAAATGTCAGGGTTAGTAGAGGTGGCAGGCAGAGACAACACTGCACAGGTGTGGTGATGATCAAGAATGCTATTGCTGGCTTCACTGGCACTGGTGACAGTGGCACTGGTGGGCTAGCAAACAGAAACATTTTTGCTGGCTGCACTGGTGTGGTGACATTATCACTGGTGCGGTGGTGTTCAGGAACACTGTTGCTAGCTACATTCATCTGACTACACTGATAATAGTGTTAGGGACACTGTGACTGGCTGGTCACACTATCTGCATTTGGGGCCTTGCACCTGCATTCACATGGATTTCAGCAGCTGTGTCCTTACAGCTGATGTATCCCAGTGGATATCAATGTGAATTTTTACTTTGCAAGGGATTTTTCTTAGCTTAGTGTATTAAGTGAAGCTGTGCTTACTTCTTTCCTCCAATCATGTGCAAGTAAAAATACTGTTTTTTAATTATCATTAATTGGATATAATTTGCAAACATTTACAACATTAACTTAGGTAAGGTAATATTCCCTTACAAAAGTGAAAGTTCACTTTACAAAATGAACAAGGCATTACTTCTTTAGGAAATCACTCAAACATTGTAACAAATATGGAATGTCGGCATGGTTTCAGAGCAGCAATCATTGTCTGGCCACCAAATTACAAGCAGAGGTTCAAAAAGTAAAGCATGGATATACAGTAGGTATTTTCTATGGACAACAAAACTAGCTTACTTTTGGAGAAAATATAATAAATGATGCATTGTGTATAGTGAAAATATGTTCATGTACCCATGGAAACTAATCAGAATTTGTATTTTAAATGATTTATGATTGGTTGCTGTGGGCTGTAATAAAACATACACTACTGATTTTGCACAAAGATATTAAATAAGCTCAATTTAAGAAACGCAAATACATTGTTCTATGTATAAATAGAATTTGACATAAATTTCCTACATTCTTTCAAATGTTTCTTCTGCAAATTTAAACCTCAATCCATATTTGCAATTCAAGCAAGCCTCGTATTTTCTCTTGCAATTTAAAATGTTGGAAAATATGTGCTCCATGAATATGTGGCTTTTCTTTTTTCAGTTTTTTTTTTATATCAGTTTATGTACACCATTACAGCTTCTTCTCTAAAAAATAGGATGTCACTGAAAATTATCTTCTACTCTCCTTGCCTTTTATATTACTATATTTCATGTCCTTGGTGAGAATGGGGTGATTCTAAGCCAGTATGAAATATGTTTATAGTTTGGACTTAAAGCATTCATGAAATACCAGTGCAATTTATTTTCTTTCTTTTTTTTTTTTTTTACATGGTGATATTTTAGCACCTTTGTGAGGGTAGATTGTATTCTGCCTTGTCCCAATTGCAAATGCTTTTGTTTTGTCTGCCATCTGAATAATACATTTGATTACCATGGCAAATGTTGCAGCATGTGCATGCCTGCCTGTAGTACCTAATTAACTGATGATAACAAGGCAGGATTGCCCTCTTTCCTTTCATAAGCAATCATATACATGACAGTTCTTTATTCCTTTCTCAAAATTAACTTGCTCTCCTGACCCCTTAGCAGCTTCCGTTTTGTGTGTTTACCTCTGATGTCTCTGTAAGACTGTTAATTTTGTATGGCACATCCTATCTGCTTGCAATTAGCACATTGAAATCTGAAGATGTACAGTAGGGCTGCATGCAAATATCTAATGGAGCAATATTTCCTTCTGCTGTGTACAATATGTGAAATGATTCAAATAATTGGACGTTAAAACAACAGGTGATACAGATTTGACAACAGCTTTGCAATGTGTGTAATTCTTTATTGTTGTTGCATGTCTTTTAACTACTGTAGTCTAGGAGGTTCTTTCTACCTTAAATAAATTAAAAATAATAAACTAGACTAGATACTTTTTAAATGTTTAGGTTATTACTTATGTTAATGTAAACATGTTAATACCCTAGCAGTACTGAATTGACTATAGCAGTACGGCAGTATAATGCAGGCACCTATGGGTGTAAAGAGCTTTAATGAGCACATTTTCTACAGCATATTTCTATTGGACCATCGCTATGATGGAATGTCTTACTGACCAATCAGAACATGTAAGTGATTGAAGGAGGTGGGCAATCTCATTTGGTGTCTAAATGTGCATGTCTGTAGTGATAACATATCCACGTTTATTGTCCAGTTTTTTATTAAGGGACTCAGTTATGTAGTGAGCATTTGACAATGTTGCTAATGTTTACTGTATATGCTAAAGTGATTCTAAAGGCAGAAGGTTTTTTATCTTAATCCTAATCATTCTATGCATTAGGATAAAAAAAACTTTCAGTGTGTAGTAGCCTCCTCAGCCCCTGTAATACTTACCTGAGCCACATCTCCAACCAGCAATATGTGCGAGTGTCTCGGCCATCTGGGACTTCCCCTCCTGATTGGCTGAGATACAGCAGCATTGGCTCCCGCTGCTGTCGATCAAGGTCAGTTAGCCAATCAGGAGAGAGGGGGCAAGGCAGAACCGCAGCTTTGTGTCTGAATGGAGGGAGCTGCGGCTTGGCTTAGATGTCCCCATAGCAATCTGCTTGCTGTGGAGGCACTCGACAAGATGAAGGGGCCAAGAAAGCCAGCGAGGGACCCGAGAAAAGGAGAATCCAGGCTGCTCTGTGCAAAACCACTGCACAGAGCAGGTAAGTATAACATGTTTGTTGTTCAAAGACTTTAGTATCACTTTAATGCTTTCACTGTAATTTATGGAGTGAAAAAATGCAATAGAAAATGTTATTTTGTCACCTCTCCTAAGGGTAATGGCAGAGATGTGATTTTTTTTAAATGGGGCTGTAGGTGATATGATTTTCAGTGCAGTAGAGAGGAAATAAAAGATGTAGTAGCTCTAACTTTGGGCTTTTGTTATGAGTACATGCACCCACCTCCTTACTGCTATATTGAAAAAAAGTGGTGGGTAGGTGGACGTGTATTTCTGGAATGCCAAGAATGCACATGTGAATGACTGTGATCTGAGCCATCCAACTTTTATTTGATGTGTAATTTAACAGAAAATGAAGTAAAAAAAAAAGAAATCTCTATTTGTCGGAAAAATAATTATACAAAATAAATTTGGGTACAATGATGCATGACCAAGTGATTGTCACTTAAACTATTAAAGCACTGAAAAGTGAAAATGGTCTGATAATGAAGGGTTGCTGTATATACAGGCAGGTACAGTAATCATGTGTTTATTTGAGGAGGTTTCTATGTGTTATGGTTACAACAATGCTGAAGTATAGGCATCTTGTGGTACCTGCAAGTGCCTGTACTGGTCATCAAATCAGTCATTTTGTTTATATGATGCCTACTTGGATCATTTTGAGAAAAAAAAAAAACAGTTACTTGCAAGTACCATATAGCCTCTGCACGTCAGCATTATTGTTGCATTTTAACCACTTCAGCCCTGGAAGGATTTACCCCCTTCCTGACCAGAGCACTTTTTACAATTTGGCACTGCGTCGCTTTAACTGCTAATTGCACGGTCATGCAATGCTGTACCCAAACGAAATTTGCGTCCTTTTCTTCCCACAAATAGAGCTTTCTTTTGATGGTATTTGATCACCTCTGCCGTTTTTATTTTTTGCGCTATAAACGGAAAAAGAACGAAAATTTGAAAAAAAATGATATTTTCTACTTTTTGTTATAAAAAAAAATCCAATAAACTTAATTTTAGTCATACATTTAGGCCAAAATGTATTCGGCCACATGTCTCTGGTAAAAAAAAAAATGTCAATAAGCATATATTTATTGGTTTGCGCAAAAGTTATAGCGTCTACAAACTAGGGTACATTTTCTGGAATTTACACAGCTTTAAGTTTATTCCTGCCTATGTCATTTCTTGAGGTGCTAAAATGGCAGGGCAGTACAAACCCCCCCAAATGACCCCATTTTGGAAAGTAGACACCCCAAGGAAATTGCTGAGGGGCATGTTGAGCCCATTGAATATTTATTTTTTTGTCCCAAGTGATTGAATAATGACAAAAAAAAAAAAAAATGTACAAAAAGTTGTCACTAAATGATATATTGCTCACACAGGCCATGGGCATATGTGGAATTGCACCCCAAAATACATTCAGCTGCTTTTCCTGAGTATGGGAATACCACATGTGTGGGACTTTTTGGGAGCCTAGCCGCGTACGGGGCCCCGAAAACCAATCACTTCCTTCAGGATTTCTAAGGGCGTAAATTTTTGATTTCACTCCTCACTACCTATCACAGTTTTGAAGGCCATAAAATGCCCAGATGGCACAAAACCCCCCCAAATGACCCCATTTTGGAAAGTAGACACCCCAAGCTATTTGCTGAGAGGCATGTTGAGTCCATGGAATATTTTATTTTTTGACACAAGTTGCGGGAAAGTGACATTTTTTTTTTTTTTTTGCACAAAGTTGTCACTAAATGATATATTGTTCACACAGGCCATGGGCATATGTGGAATTGCACCCCAAAATACATTTAGCTGCTTCTCCTGAGTATGGGGATACCACATGTGTGGAACTTTTTGGGAGCCTAGCCGCGTACGGGGCCCTGAAAACCAAGCACTGCCTTCAGGATTTCTAAGGGCGTAAATTTTTGATTTCACTCCTCACTACCTATCACAGTTTTGAAGGCCATAAAATGCCAAGATGGCATAAACCTCCCCCAATTGACCCCATTTTGGAAAGTAGACACCCCAAGCTATTTGCTGAGAGGCATGTTGAGTCCATGGAATATTTTATATTTTGACACAAGTTGCAGGAAAGTGACAATTTTTTTTTTTTTTTTCACAAAGTTGTCACTAAATGATATATTGCTCAAACATGCCATGGGCATATGTGGAATTACACCCCAAAATATATTCTGCTGCTTCTCCTGAGTACGGGGATACCACATGTGTGGGACTTTTTGGGAGCCTAGCCGCTTACGGGGCCCCGAAAACCAAGCACCGCCTTCAGGATTTCTAAGGGCGTAAATTTTTGATTTTACTCCTCACTACCTATCACAGTTTCGAAGGCCATAAAATGCCAAGATAGCATAAAACCCCCCAAAATGACCCCATTTTGGAAAGTAAACACCCCAAGCTATTTTCTGAGAGGCATGGTGAGTATTTTGCAGGTCTCATTTGTTTTTGAAAATGAAGAAAGACAAGAAAAATGTATATTTTTTTCTTTTTTCAATTTTCAAAAGTTTGTGACAAAAAGTGAGGTCTGCAAAATACTCACTATACCTCTCAGCAAATAGCTTGGGGTGTCTATTTTCCAAAATGGGGTCATTTGGGGGGGTTTTGCCATCTGGGCATTCCATGGCCTCCGAAACTGTGATAGGCAGTGAAGAGTGAAATCAAAAATTTACGCTCTTAGAAAGCCTGAAGGCGGTGCTTGGTTTTCGGGGTCCCGTACGCGGCTAGGCTCCCAAAAAGTCCTAAACATGTGGTATCCCCGTACTCAGGAGAAGCAACAGAATGTATTTTGGGGTGTAATTTCACATATTCCCATGGCATGTTTGAGCAATATATCATTTAGTGACAACTTTGTGCAGAAAAAAATTTTAAAAAAAAATTTGTCTTTTTCCCGCAACTTGTGTCACAATATAAAATATAAAATATTCCATGGACTCGACATGCCTCTCAGCAAATAGCTTGGGGTGTCTACTTTCCAAAATGGGGTCATTTGGAGGGGTTTTAAACTGTCCTGGCATTTTATGCACAACATTTAGAAGCTTATGTCACACATCACCCACTCTTCTAACCACTTGAAGACAAAGCCCTTTCTGACACTTTTTGTTTACATGAAAAAATTATTTTTTTTGCAAGAAAATTACTTTGAACCCCAAAACATTATTTATAAAAGCAAATTATATATTTTTTTAAAGCAAATGCCCTACAGATTAAAATGGTGGGTGTTTCATTTTTTTTTTCACACAGTATTTGCGCAGCGATTTTTCAAACGCATTTTTTTTGGAAAAAACACACTTTTTTAAATTTTAATGCACTAAAACACACTATATTGCCCAAATGTTTCATGAAATAAAAAAGATGATCTTAGGCCGAGTACATGGATACCAAACATGACATGCTTTAAAATTGCGCACAAACGTGCAGTGGCGACAAACTAAATACATTTTCAAAAGCCTTTAAAAGCCTTTATAGGTTACCACTTTAGATTTACAGAGGAGGTCTACTGCTAAAATTACTGCCCTCGATCTGACCTTCACGGTGATACCTCACATGCATGGTGCAATTGCTGTTTACATTTGACGCCAGACCGACGCTTGCGTTCGCCTTTGCGCGAGAGCAGGGGGGCACAGGGGTGCTTTTTTTTTTTTTTTCTTTTTTTTTTGCTTTTTTATCTTATTTTTAAACTGTTCCTTTCATTTTTATTTTTTTTAATCTCTTTTTTGTTATCTCAGGGAATGTAAATATCCCCTATGATAGCAATAGGTAGTGACAGGTACTTTTTTTTTAAAAAAATTGGGGTCTATTAGACCCTAGATCTCTCCTCTGCCCTCAAAGCATCTGACCACACCAAGATCGGTGTGATAAAATGCTTTCCCAATTTCCCAATGACGCTGTTTACATCCGGTCATGAAATGCTCGTAGCTTCCGGTTTCTTAGGCCATAGAGATGTTTGGAGCCATTCTGGTCTCTGATGAGCTCTATGGTCAGCTGGCTGAATCACCGGCTGCACTCTCAGGTTCCCTGTTGGGACAGGAGAGCCAGAGAAAAACATGGAAGACGGTGGGGGGGGTCATTCCCTCCCACTGCTTGTAAAAGCAGTCTAGAGGCTAATTAGCCACTAGGATTGCTTTTACATGAAAGCCGACTGCTGGCTGAAAAGAATGATACCTAAACCTGCAGGCATCATTCTGGTATAACCACTCAAAGTCCAGCAACATACCAGTACGTTGCTGGTCCTTGTTGGGCATATATTGTAAACTTTTTTTTCATGCAACCTGTGGGCTGCATGAAAAAAAGATATTGATCGGTGGGTATGCCCACCATTAGAATACCTCCCTTCATCCACCCACTTCTAATGATGGGCATACATGCACCGTTTATATATGCCGAAGCATGGGGGCATCCTTCCACAAAAGGCAGGAGCAAATCGCTCCTCCACCCACTGCTGCCCCCACGCTTCGGCATATATGCTGAAGTATGTAACTGTGGTGGTGAAATCACCTCCGACAGCACTGGAGTCACGGCTTTATGTATAGTCGGAGCAAACGCTGTTGCTGTCAAGATCGATAAATCCGCGCTGCAACTGAATGCCGTACCTGCTAAGCAAATGATGGTTAACAAAAAACAAAGAAACATTACAGTATAACAGTAATACTTACCATACCTGCAAAGCAAATACAAAAAAAAATAGTAAAAAATAAAACATTTAACGCAACCTGTGCCTACCTAAAATACATATATGCCGAAGCATGGGGGCATCCTCCCACAAAAGGCAGGAGCAAATCGCTCCTCCACCCACTGCTGCCCCCACGCTTCGGCATATATGCTGAAGTATGTAACTGTGGTGGTGAAATCACCTCTGACAGCGCTGGAGTCACGGCTTTATGTATCGTGGGAGCAAACGCTGTTGCTGTCAAGATAAATAAATCCGCGCTGCAGCTGAATGGCGTACCTGAAAACAAAAAAATGGTTAAAACACAGTAAACTATAAAAAAATTACATACCTGAAAAGCAAACATGATAAAACATAACAATAAAACATTGCAGAATAGAATACAGTAAAAAAGAGCAGAACAATAGAGAGAAAATAGAGAGAGAGAGAACAATAAAACAACAACTATTTTTGTTTTTTTTATTTTATATTTTTTTTGTGTATTTTTTTTTTTTTTTACATTTTTTTTTTATAACTGTAACTTTTAAAACTGTAACGGTTCCAGGTTTGGGTCTCTCAAAATGCGATGGCATCTTGGGAGACCCTGTGAAAGTGTGTCCTAGTCTGTGCAATGCTGTACCCTACGCTAAAACTCAACTAGTGTATGGTAGCGTTCAAAACATTCACCAATGCAAAGACCAGGATTGCCAGGACAGGAGGGACAATAATACCGGGTGTCACGCCTAAATCCGCGCTTTCTGCAGACACGACATTTTCTTTGGGGGGCTCGTTGGGTAGGGGTACTCTGGAGGACATAAGGAAAATGCCTCTCATGCAGCCGGCTTACTGCATTTGGTTGGAGAAGGTGAGGTGGAGCACCGTCTGGATACAGATGGGCTCTGACGATCTCTTCCTGGAATTTAAGGAAGGATCCAGTCCGTCCTGAAGCTCTGTATAGCACATGAGCGTTCAGCAAAGCCAATTGAAATAAGTATACAGACACATTTTTGTACCAGCGTCTGGCCTTACGGGCAATTAGGTACGGCGCCAACAACTGGTCGTTGAGGTCCACCCCTCCCATATTTTGGTTATATTCGTGGACACAGAGGGGTTTCTCTACAACACCAGTCGCCGTAGTAATTTGGACCGTCGTGTCTGCATGAAGGGAGGTAAGAACGAAAACATTCTTATTGTCCCTCCACTTCATAGCGAGCAAATTATTACACTGCAAGCAGGCTCTCTCCCCCAGCCTAAGACGGGAATCTACAAGCCGCTGAGGAAAGCCCCGGCGATTAGGTCGCATGGTGCCACATGCTCCAATTTGATGATCAAAAAGGTGACTAAAAAGTGGCACGCTCGTGTAATAATTGTCCACATATAAATGGTACCCCTTTCCAAATAAGGGTGACACCAAGTCCCACACTATCTTGCCAGCGCTTCCTATGTAGTCAGGGCAGTTTGTCGGCTCTACGTGACTATCTTTGCCCTCGTAAACCATAAAACTACATGTATAGCCTGTGGCCCTGTCACAGAGCTTATACATCTTGACCCCGTATCTGGCACGCTTGCTGGGAAGGTACTGTTTGAATGACAAGCGGCCAGAAAATTTAATCAGGGACTCATCAACGCAGACAACTTGATGGGGAGTAAACAAGTCTGCAAAACATTGGTTGAAGTGGTTTACGAGGGGCCAAATTTTGTAGAGACGATCGTATTCAGGGTCTCCACGAGGACGACAGAGTTCATTGTCGTTGAAGTGCATGAACCGCAAAATCTGCTCGTATCGTGCCCTGGCCATGGAAGCAGAGAAAATGGGCATATGGTGAATTGGGTCAGTGGACCAATATGACTGCAACTCACTCTTTTTATTTATGCCCATGTTGAGGGAAAGGCCCAGAAAGAGCTTAAATTCGGAAACCGTAATTGGTTTCCAATCTCTGGCAAGGGAGGACTGGGGATTAGCGGCGATGTGTTGACCAGCGTATAAATTGCTTTGGTCCACAATTGATCTATAGAGATCTTTGGTGAAAAACAGTGAATAAAAATCCAGTGGCGTAAAATCAACTGTTTCCACCTGAATTCCGGGTTGGCCAGTGAATGGGGGCAGTACGGGTGCTGCAGAAGTGGTGGGTACCCAATTCGGATTGGCAAATGCAGCAGGAAGGGCTCTATGGGCATGACGGGCCTGTGTTCCTCTTCTTGGTGGCAGCGGGACACTACTAGTGCTTGCCACCTCACCAGCTTGAACTGCACTTATGGGACTCGCCACGTCACCAAGTGTTACTGCAGTGCTGGATGTACGACCAGGGTGTACTAGGCCGCTGGTGCTTGCCAGTTCACCAGAAGGAATAGCGGCGCTAGTACTTCTCTGCTCCATACGAGAGCCCTGCGGTTCTTGCACTTCAAGGACAGAAGAAGAAGATTGGGGTCTGGTATGCCTGACCTTAGCAGGGACCACAACTCCGTCGCCAGAGCTATCTGTCATGGAGCCGCTGTCCTCTACAGGATCGTATTCTGAGCCTGAATCTGACAGATGAGTGACTTCCTCTTCACTATCTGTCATGCTCAGAAACGTGTAGGCCTCTTCACTAGTGTACCTTCGATTTGCCATTTTGGGCTCTAAATTTAGGGGTACACTAGTGAGACTCACTGATTCAAAACGCTACCAAAAAACTGTTAGCGATCGCAGGGATCAGGCCTGACTCTGCGAACGCTGCAGTTATGTGTGCTTAGTGTTTTGTAAGTGACAGTTATCGATTGATACTGCACTTGGGTGGGCTGGGCTGGGCCAAGGGGCAAAACGCCAGTGCTAGCAGGTATCTGGGCTGATCCCGCTAACACTGCGTTTTTTTGGGGGACCCTAAACTGCTGGGGAGTATAGATCTGATCAGATCAGATATCGATCGGTTCAGATACTATAGCACTAAGGGAGGTGTATGCTGCGTGGGTGTTAGCAGTACTGGCGCTAACCTGACGCTGCCTGGGGCGATGCAGACCTTATCTGATCCTAAAAACATAACTTATATCACCGCCGGGCAATTAGGGGGTTAAACCTTTATAAGGTAATAAACGGCGGGTGCCCTAAAACTATAATAAAGTATAATAAACTATAATAAACAAACCAACTAACCAGCGTCACCCGTAACAATTATATGGTGATCACTGGTGAAAGGGTTAACTGGGGGGCAATCAAGGGGTTAAAACCTTTAGTAGATAGTATATGGGGGTCCCTGTCTCTATAAAACACTGACAGGGAACCTATATACTTAACCTATATATACTATACCTAACTAGCGTCACCTGTGTCACTAATACAGCGATCAGAAAAACGATCGCTTAGTGACACTGGCGACGGGGGGTGATCACGGGGTTAAAATTTTATTAGGGGGGGTTAGGGGGGTACCCTAGACCTAAAGGGGGTACCCCAGACCTAAAGGGGGCTAACCTAACTGCCCTAACACTTATAACTGTCACAAACTGACACCAATGCAATAATCAGAAAAAAAAACTGCTATTGGTGTCAGTGTGACAGGGGGTACAGGGGGGTGATCAGGGGGTGACTGGGGGGTGACAGGGGGTGACAAGTGTGCCTGCATGTTCTACTGTTAGTGTAGTGTTGGTGCAAACTTACTTGGATGTCTTCTCTCCTCGGCGCCGGAACGAAAAGACCGGCTCGAGGAGAGTGACATCACTTCCTCCGCTTCTGTTTACATTCACAGAAGCCGAGGAAGCCCGTCATTGGCCAGGAGCGATCGCGAGGGGGGAGCCAAATGAGTGGCCTCCCCCTCACCTTTGATCGCCCCTGACCTGAATCCGACTGCCGCAGGCACCGGAGGGGGGGTCCGATCAGACCAGTGAGCAAGCCTTATGTGAATAAGCCAAATTATAGTACACTCATACCAAGATTATTTTTTTACATTTTTTTAGATACAGTCTGATGTCTCTTTCGCAGACTTTGGATAGAAGTAACAGGTGTGGAAAAATTGGGCCTTGGGTGTTGGTGGTACCTTCACACCATAACTCTTTGGGACAGTTGACATTGGTCCGACAAGCTCTCTGACTTTAAGAGCACATAAGTCGCATGACATGTTGAAATCAATGGTTCCCTATGAGAGCCATCTTAACTGGTCTGAGTTTTGTCAGTCCGACTTTGAAAAAGGTTATTGCACTACTTTGGTCCAACTTGGGCACAATTTCAACCCATAGATTTGAATGGAAGTCACATCCAGGTCAGATCACCATCTTAACTGATCCAACTTGTGGCATTCAACTAAGATCAAGTGTATGCAATGTTAGCAATATTAAATCCCCCCAAAAAATCAGCATGGGGTCCCCCCAATCCATACCAGACCCTTTGGAGACCCTTATCCAAGCATGCAGCCCAGGAGGGCAGGAAAGGGGGGGAGCGAGCGCCCCCCCTCCTGAACCATACAAGGCCACATGCCCTCAACATGGAGGAGTGGGTGCTTGAGCCCATGTTGATGGGGACAGGGGCCTCTTCCCCACAACCCTGGTCGGTGGTTATGGGGATCTCTGGGCAGGGGGCTTATCAAAATCTGGACCCCCTTTAAAAAAGGGGCCCCCAGATCCCAGCCTATGTGAATGAGTATGGGGTACATTTTAATCCTACTCATTCACCCCCCAAAAAGTAGTGTAAGGTAAGTAAAAACATGACACGGTTTTTGACAAGTCCTTTATTCAAAAAGAATAATGTCCCCCGTTGTAGCTCCAATGTCAATCACAATGTCTTCCTTAGTCACTGCTGCCACTGCTGGCCCGCTGGAAAAAAAAACACTCCTCCTCCGACACTGGCTCCCGCCATTCTGTCAGCTCCGATTTCAGACAGTTCTTATATAGCTAAGGGACGTGACCATCAGACATGATGGGTCAGTGACATCACAAGGGGGCGGGGTCCCTGAGTTACATTACTGCATGTCCACGCCCCATAGCTACAGTACCATACCGCGAGAATGTGTTTCCAGCTCAATCCCATCACGCTGGTTCTTGGCGACAGGGTACTGTGCATCTTACGCTGGCTCGCTCATCAGGAAAGGAAAACTTTTTTCCTTTCGCTATGAGCGACAGGCAGTGCTGACAGCTGTCTGGTATGAATCATGAGGGGGCCCCCAGATCCAGGCCCCCCACCCTATGTGAATGAGTATGGGGTACATCGTACCCCTACCCATTCACCTGGGGGAAAAAGTGTCAATAAAAAAACACACTACACAGGTTTTTAAAGTAATTTATTAGACAGCTCCAGGGGTCTTTTTCCGACTTCAGGGGTCTTCTTCCGACTTCTCCGCTCTCTCCGGCCTCTTCTCCCGGTGTCCAGTTCTTCTCCTGCTCTCCGGCCTCTTCTCCTGGTGTCCGGATCTTCTGCCGGGCTCCTCCGCTAGCAAGAAGAAGGAACAAGACAGAGGAGAAGACTGGGCCACCGCTAGCAAAAGAGCGGCAAAAGAGCAGAAGATAGCGGAGAAGCCCGGCAGAAGATCCGGACACCGGGAGAAGAGGCCGGAGAGCGGGAGAAGAACTGGACACCAGGAGCAGAGACCGGAGAGAGCAGAGAAGTCAGAAGAAGACCCCCGAAGTCGGAAGAAGACCCCTGGAGCTGCCTAATAAATTACTTTAAAAACCTGTTGTCAGGAAATGTTCCATCCGCTGGTAATATCTGTCATTTGGCATGCAGTACTGAGGTCCATCAGCAGGTGTCTCCTGGCAGTTTGGAACTGTCAGGAAAGCTTTTCCCTGCTGATGTAATGTCATCTTTGGGCTGCAGTACTGGCGTCCACCAGCGGATGGAATCTGGCAGTGTGGAGCAGACAGTACCTCCTGCAATCAGGTGTCACTTGAGGCCAATCACAGGCCAATAAATACCCGGCAAGCACTCACATGTTTGCCTTGGTTTCTTCATTGCACCCTGACCTGTTAACTTGTGATCTGATCCTGATTCTGAACCTGTTCCTGTGCCCTGAACCTGTGACCCATGTTTCTGATCCTGTCTCCCTGTCCCCATCCCTATCCTGTCCCACCTGTTACCTTGCATCCCTGCCTGCAGTCTGATCCATCCACCCTCTCCCTGTCCTGTGTTCCTTACCCCATCTGCTGATCTCCCTGTGTATGACCTTGGCCTGGCTTACGATTATGTCTCTGGAACATCCCCTGTCCATCTTCTGATCTGCTGTGTATGACCCTGGCCTGGCTATTGTTTATGATCCTGGTATTTCCCATTTATTGTACTTATCTGTCTGTTGTTATTTGTGGGTCTCTGTCTGTGGTTGGTCATTGCACTGTGTCATATTGGAGGTGGTTATACTATATTATTCACTTACTTTAATAAATTATTATATTTTCACTTATATACGTTTTGGTGTCCTCTGTCGCAGATCACACGGTTCTGGTCACACCTGTTCATGACACCTGTGTGGTGTGTTTTTTATTAACACTTTTTCCCCCAGGTGAATGGGTAGGGGTATGATGTACCCCATACTAATTCACATAGGGTGGGGGCCGGGATCTGGGGGCCCCCTTATTAAAGGGGGCTCCTGGAATCCGATAAGTCCTCCACCCACAGACCCTGACAACCAACGGCCAGGGTTGTCGGGAAGAGGCCCTTGTCCTCATCAACATGAGGTCAAGGTGCTTTGGGGTGGGCGGGCTGCAGGGTGCCCCCCTGCCCCAAAGCACCCACCCCCATGTTGAGGGCATGCGGTCTGGTACGGTTCAGGAGGGGGGGTGCTCGTTCGTCCCCACCCCCTTTCCTGACCGGCCAGGTTGCATGCTCAGATAAGGGTCTGGTTTGGATTTTGGGGGGACCCCCACGCCTTTTTTTCAGCATAGGGGTTCTCCTTAAAATCCATAACAGACCTAAGGGCCTGGTAAGCCCCTGGGGGGAACCCATGCTGTTTTTTTAATTAAAATTTGGCGCGGCATTCCCCCTCATGATTCATACCAGACAGCTGTCAGCACTGCCTGTCGCTCATCGCGAAATGAAAAAAAGGTTTCCTTTCCCGATGAGCGAGCCAGCTCGGCGCTGGCTCCCGTGACGGGGCACGCAGGTGTCAAATCTCTCCGATAACAGCGGTGAGATTGACACAATATCGTGGTCACCTACTGTATATAAGAATTGTCGGAGCTGACAGCATGGCAGGAGCCAGCATCAGAGGAGGAGTATTTTTTTCAGTGGGGTGGCGGCTTTGATGGAGGAAGACATCATGATTGACTTTGGAGCTGCAATGGGGGCATTATTATTTTTTAAAGAAAGAAGATGTGAATGGGTGAGTGGCGCTACCTATATGTCAAATGGTGCTCTACCAAATCACTCTATAGTGGCTAAGTACTACATAACACAGTGTTATTGTGGAATAAATTATAACAAAACAGTTTCCATAAAGGTGATAGTGTAATAGTTATCACACCTCACCTACCCCAGTAGGTGAGTACTAAAACGCTCTAAGTGTGGACACCAATCCTACACAGGAGAAGTTATCACCAAAAATGTAATGGTTTACAAATTAGTGTATAAAACATCCAAACATGAATATCATGATAGTATAGTGATTTTCTGCTTGTAACAGTGCGTGTAGTGTTCAAAATACAGGCTGTGAGTGAACTCAAAAACCAAATCCAAATAAAAATGCAAAGAATCGCACCAAAAAACAAAAAAGTTATAAAAAATCGCACCAAAGTCACACCAAAATGTAATTATCGCACCATATACAAAAACATAAAAGTGTATACATATAGTGTCCCAATCATAAAATCAAGGTGTATATAAACCCAAGATGCAAAAAAAAACAAAAAAATGCAAAAATCGCACCAAAAAACAGAAAAAATGCAAAAACCACACCAAAATTAAAAATTCCACCAAGATGCAGTTTACCACACCGTGTACAAAGAACACATAGGTGTTCCAATGAAGGTGACTTTGTGTTTAGAGGAATTGTAGCAGGTGACTTTAGTGATCACAGAATCTTGACAGGGGACTTGCGTGCTCCCCCTCAAGGGTCCCCACTCACCAGATCCTACTACCCCTACAGGGGTAATGCACATGTAGCTCCTTAGGTTGGCAGGTAACCACTGGTGTCAGCCTTTGCAGTTCCTCGAGCAGCCTTGGGATATCCAGGTTATGATAGATGTAATTTTCATAATCCTCATAAAAAAGAGAAATTGGCTCCCATAGTGCAGTATAACCAAAACTTCCGTTTATTAAAAGATTATTAAAAAAAAATGTATAAAAGCAAACAGACAAAAAATGTAGTTCATGCAGCATAATGCCTAGTCCCATACGGGCTGCACTTGCTGGTATAAAGCATAGGCAACCGAGCTGTAGGTGGACAGTGTGTACTCTGGTTGCGTTCCACCCACTCGCTCAGCTTCCTGGAAGTCACGTGATGTGCGTAGTGAGGCCGTACGCGTTTTGCTATAGACATCTTCAGCAGCGATGTCTTACCACTGCACGTCACGTATCTTATAAGGGAGAGCCCCGCCCACTTAACATCGACCCACCCAGCTAATACTGGGAACCAACACCAGCATTGCAGTAAGACAAATTGTGGCTGACAATTTTATAAAAGTACGCAATGACAAAAAAAAAAAGTGTGTACACAGCACTGTATACAGCACTAAATGTAATGCTGCTAAACACTGCACTACACTCACACTACATTCACACCACACTAACACTACACTGGTACTCTACACTTACACTAACCAGCTTGCTAAAAATGTATTGTCACTGAGCCCTATTCTATCTACAACTTCACAATACAAAAGGTTCCATGGGAGGGAACCTTTTATAGTATGGGGCTGGTACTATGAGCACTGAGCCATGATTGGGCAAATTCATCATGACTTTGTCCATTCAGGGCTCTTACAGTGTTCTTTGCCCTTATTGGGCAAAGCCTTGTGCCTGGCCAGTGCTCAGGTGCATTGTTTCAGCCAATCATGGCTGCTTCAATGCACTGTGCAGTGCACAGTGCATTGTGGGGTGCTCGGCGGGAGAACATCCCGCTGAGCGTCCTGCAAATTCAGGTGAGCTAAGAACACCCGAACGGCTGCTGTTCAGGACTGAACTGATGCTCAGCCTGGACAGCTATCCCATCACTAACTATAATTTAAAAACTGATATAATCCTGGTCTCTGAATTATTAGTTTTAGTGGCATGAACAGAAAAATATCCTACCTTTTTTCTAAAATTCACATGGTTCTTTGACTTAGATGACCATTCATACCAATGTGCTGAAAACAGAAAAGTCATTATTCTGTAAAGACCTTTCACCAGGCCTAATGGAAAAAGAATATGCACCATTAGCATTGCATGTGAGTAGGAAAAGTTGGCATGTATTTTTAAATGTGCTTGAGTAGACATGAGTCTTGACAGTGTTCGATGAACTGTCATTCACTGAACTATTTTAAATGGCCACAACTAGAGACTAGTCCAGGGTGGGGGAGGGGCAGACTAATGCCTTCTTAAATAGCAGAATCCAGGAACACCATTAGATAAAACAAAGAAATAACACAGATAATATAAA
Source organism: Aquarana catesbeiana (assembly GCF_042186555.1). NCBI lineage: Eukaryota > Metazoa > Chordata > Amphibia > Anura > Ranidae > Aquarana > Aquarana catesbeiana. Next base: position 223,766,948 of record NC_133329.1, on the reverse strand, counting down.
CTTTAGAAAGTGTTTCAAATCCATGTATGACCATAAAATGACTCATAACTCAACAACTTTGCAAGTGCTATCTGTGCTATTTTCATGCTCCACAAATTATTTTCTCTCAGCTTAGTGACAGTCATTTTTGAGAAATAAACAGTAAAAATAATTATTCCCTTTTTTTAATTGAAGGAAAGCAGACCTTAAATGGCCACAGAGAAAATTTAGTATGTTTGTAGACATTTGCCAATAATGTTGAGCATTTTTATAACTCACATTCTATAATTTGACTTGATTGACTAAAGGAGTAGAGGCTGTTCACTTTGGAAACTGTATGTTAATTTTGTAAAGAGAATGTTTGTGAGTAATGTTAAGTTGTGTTCACTTTAATATATCCTATCATGTTCTAGAAAAAAATATTTTTTTAAACTTTCTCTTGCACGTGATTGAGCATTGAATGTGAACACAGGTTGACCTTATTTACTAACATACACATTTCACTGAAATGTGTATGTTAGTAATTATGTAAAATCGTAAAATTGAAGTGAAGTAAAGTACATTTTATTATTACATATTTGCCCATTTTCATTTATCAGTTACAATTAGGAGAATTGATGACAATGGACTTATAGCATTTGCATCTTTTTTATTGCTTACAGTACATCTTTCTGTAAAATTGCTCCTCATTTTTAAAATGCTTCTACAGTTTGTGTTGTCCTTATCATCGGGGTCAATACCTATGCATATGTGTATAGCTGTATAAAGTTTATGTGTTACTCAGACTTTGTTGTGGTTAGATTTGTAAGAGCTTACAATCTAAGAGGGAGAGTCAAGTGATCCAAAAGGTAATAACTGCAGGGGGGTGGGCTGATGAAGAAAATAAAATAAAAGTTGTTAGGTGAGGGCAGGATAGGCTTCTCTGAAGAGAAATGTTTTCAGGAATCACCTAAAAAGTGGATAGAGTTGAAGATAGTCGGATAGATTGGGGCAGGGAATTCCAAAGGATGGGAGTGATGAAATATGAGTGGTGTATCCGCGCAACGGAACAGAAAATTAAAAAAAGTGGAGAAAATGGAAAAAAATGGAAACAATGGAAGAAATCGCATAAAGGACTGCTGCCTCCACAGATGTGATTTCCACCAAGGTGGAAAAAACAGAAGGTAAGTGAAAGGTTAGTGTGTGGGTGTGGCGCTGTCCTAATTCATAGAAATACTTGGTAAATCGTGTGTAGCCAAATCCCATATGTAAAGTCGCATATAAAGTATAGACCAAAATTGTAAATAAAAAATTCAACGAAAATAAAACCAAACATAAAACAGCAAAGTGACCCCCTTTGGAGTGTGTAGGTGTAACGTTGTCCTAGTATAAAAAATACTTTATAAGTCGTGTGTAGCCAAATCCCACGTGTAAAGTCGCATGTAAATTATAACAAAATATAAACAAAATCGCATATACCAAATTTAACGGCTAGGTTGGCCCCCTTTGAATTGGGGGAGGGGGAAGGGGAACAGGGGATGAAATCAAAAAAATGACTTTAGCCAAAACTATTCCATCCGCATAAAAACCCCATATTGTGATTGATTTAAAAGTCTTTGACAAACATAACATTGCTGAATAATTACATAGGTTAAATCGTGACTAGTGCTCAGTGCAACTTCAGTGAAAAACTTGAAATCTTTGTAAAACAAGGCAGGTATTTGTATTAATCTTGGTGACCAGGTGCTCGTGTCTTGTGATCATGCGGACACTCACCAGCTTCTTTAACCCCTGCGGGGGTAATGCGCAGTCACAGTGTATGCCACTGTGCGGCAATCCACAGGCTGTTTCTGGGTCACGGTGATGTTTTAGGCATAAGAGAAGAAAGAGGAGATTCCATAGCGTAAAACCATAAAACACTCTTTATTGAATGCAGATGAAGGGATGGTACTCACATTTAAGCAGTTTATAATAGGCAACCAAATGTCATCAAAAAGGAGAGCGTCAGATTTAAGTTGGTGATCCTCTGGGAGATGATGCAAAAGCGTCAAAATAGGCCACGCCCTACGCGTTTCGTCATAGGGACATCAACTGGAGTGTCGCGCATTACCCCCGCAGGGGTTAAAGAAGCTGGTGAGTGTCCGCATGATCACAAGACACGAGCACCTGGTCACCAAGATTAATACAAATACCTGCCTTGTGACTTTACATGTGGGATTTGGCTACACACGACTTATAAAGTATTTTTTAAACTAGGACAATGTTACACCTACACACTCCAAAGGGGGTCACTTTGCTGTTTTATGTTTGGTTTTATTTTCATTGAATTTTTTATTTACAATTTTGGTCTATACTTTATATGCGACTTTACATATGGGATTTGGCTACACACGATTTACCAAGTATTTCTATGAATTAGGACAGCGCCACACCCACACACTAACCCTTCACTAAAGGATGGGATTGGCTTGGGAGAAGTCCTGGAGGTGAGTATGGGACAAGGTGACGAGTGAGCTAGAGAGCGGTAAGTCTTGGGAGCAACGGAGAGGACAATTTGGCTGGTATTTTGAGACTAGGTGAGTGATGTAGCTAGGGGCAGAGTTGTGGATGGCTTTATACGTTACTGTTAGTAATTTGAATTTCATTTGTTGAGTGACTGGAAGCCAGTGAAGGATTTGGCAGAGAGGGGTAGCAGACGCTGAGCGGTTTGTAAGGTGGATGAGTTTGGCAGCAGCATTCATGATGGACTGAAGGGGGGATAGCCTATTTAAAGGTAAGCCAATGAGGGGGGGATTTGCAGTAGTCAAGGTGAGAGATAACCAGGGAGTGAATCAGGAGCTTTGTGGTTTCATTGGTTAGGAAGGGACGTATTTTAGAGATGTTGCAGAGGTTGAGGCGGCAAGCCTTGGAAAGTGATTGGATGTGGGGCTAAAAGGAGAGTTCATAGTCCAGGATAACACCTAGCACCCTGGCATACGGGGATGTGCTATTGCTCTTGACAGAGATTCTGTTATCCTAATAGAGGTAATACCAGTAGATTGTGCATGCTTTTAGGACAGCCATAGATGGAGCGATTTTCTTTCCTCCAACCACAGTGTTGATGGAGGAGTCCTTCCCACAGAGCCATTGTGTCCTCCTGAAGGGGGGCGGGGAAGCCATGCCCACCGGGAAAACACAGTGATTATTTCTGGTGGCTATAACAGCCGCTAGCTATAATTGCATGTAAAATCCGACAGGTTGGTTGTACCTAAGTTTATTGATCGTTCAGCTTGAGTACATTGAGCCTGCTCATACATGGTTCACATGAACATGCTGCACCCCCAGTCTTTGTAAAACCAGACTCCTCAACATACATGAAATTCACTTATGAAATGCAATTGACCTTTCATGAATGTAGCAGAGTCCTGTCTGTGCTATGCCTCACCCATTCCCACTAGATATCCTCCTTTCTCAGACCATTGATTATTTGTTTTGGTGGTACAGAAGGTTGCAGGCTGCACTACTACTTCAAACACTTGAAGAATGTGCATAATCTTCCCTTTTCCTCCCAACATTGAATCATCTTCTACCATCTAATTTTGATTAAAGGAAAACATTTTCAGACACAGTAAAGTGGGGGGGGGAGCCATAAACACAGTCTGATATTATAAAGGTTTATTGCCATTTGCTACCCTGCAAGAGTTCTGCTTTACAACTGAGTGTGTGCTTACACAGCAGGTATCAATGACATACTGCTCATGTCTGTGTTATCTAAATAACCAACTGGAGAGAATAATTGTGTCCGCAGGAATAATGACTCACAATCCCCTTACAGTCTCACCTCACTTAACATTAATCAAGTGAATAAAAACTGAAACATGTACATATCATTAGAAATTTTGTGCATTTATTACAGGAAAAAATAACAACTCATACAAACATTTTGGAAGAACAACCTTTTGCACAGAGAATAAACATGCTTTGTACTGTATCTCTTTAGGATATATGAACTAAGTGGCTTTTCTCTCCCTCACTATTGTTACTGAATGATTGCAGTACAATATATTGCAGGGTTGTTTGTCAATTTAAGACCTTACTGTAAGCTACAAAAACACATCAGTGCATAAAATGTTTCTAAGCACATTAGAGGAAAAGTAAAGCAATACTAATGGAATTTTGTTTCCATTCCACTACTGTGTAAAGGAAAACTGCGCAACTACTCCTTATTGTTATTAATTATTTAAGTACTGCTAAAGAATTCAGTACGCATGGAAAGTAATGATTGTACTAAGTGCCACACAGATAAAAACCAAGTGCAAATAATATTGAACCTTTCTGTGGACCTCTCAGTCTAAAATAACGTATTTTGAAATATAGTTCTACAATTTCTCAAGTTGTAAATGTTTTCTAATAAAGGCATCCATAGATGTCAAATGACAGTTGCCTGATTTGTAAAAAAAAAATAATCTCATGGCTGTGAGTGGGCATCTGCACTGCTGGCAGCTATTGAATAAAAATTAACAATTAAAAAAAAAGCTGTCACAATCACTATTGTCTCCCCTGATAAGCTGATGTGGTATCCTCCCACTCAAAGCAGTATCCTCCTACTCTTCTCACCAAAAATCTATAAACTGCATAGAGACAATATCATGAAATAAAGATTTTTTTACCCATAGGCTCAGTTCACAGTTGAGCGTTTTGAAGCGATTTTCTAGAAGCGCTTCAAAGCTAGACATGAGGATTCCTATTGTATCCTAGGATGCACATTCACACCTGAGAGTCATATCACTTTAAATGTGTTACTCAAAGCTAAAAATAGTACATGAGATTCATTGGGGTGGAGCAACATGTTTTTTCTTCTCTGTTTTTTCTTCTCTATGGACTTCAGTGGCAGCAAAAATGTGCATAATTCATTCTTTTCATGCAATTTCTTGCCTCTCCTTCTCCTAGTTTTCCATTGGCTAAAGAAAAAATATTCAAGCTTGAAAAGGCCTTGAAAACATGTGTTTAAACAAGCATAAAACACTAAGAAAATGATTGAAGAAACTCAGGCTCAAGTAAAAACCTAGCCTTGGGATGGTCTGTAGGCTGCATAAAACTCTTGCATTGTCATAGGTAATGAGGCAAAGAGTATTATGATGATAAAAAAAAAATCTGTGCAAACTTGAGGGGTTTGCTTGGCCCTAAGCTTATTTTATATATATATATATATATATATATATATATATATATATATATATATATATATATACACAGTGGGGACAGAAAGTATTCAGACCCCCTTACATTTTTCACTCTCTGTTATATTGCAGCCATTTGCTAAAATCATTTAAGTTCATTTTTCTTCCTCATTAATGTACACACAGCACCCCATATTGACAGAAAAACACAGAATTGTTGACATTTTTGCAGATTTATTAAAAAAGAAAAACTGAAATATCACATGGTCCTAAGGATTCAGACTCTTTGCTGTGAAATTCATATATTTAACTCAGGTGCCGTCCATTTCTTCTGATCATCCTTGAGATGGTTCTACACCTTCAATGGAGTCCAGCTGTGTTGGATTATACTGATTGGACTTGATTAGGAAAGCCACACACCTGTCTATATAAGACCTTACAGCACACAGTGCATGTCAGAGCAAATGAGAATCATGAGGTCAAAGGAACTGCCTAAAGAGCTCAGAGACAGAATTGTAGCAAGGCACAGATCTGGCCAAGGTTACAAAAAAATGTCTGCTGCACTTAAGGTTCCTAAGAGCACAGTGGCCTCCATAATCCTTAAATGGAAGATGTTTGGGATGACCAGAACCCTTCCTAGAGCTGGCCGTCCGGCCAAACTGAGCTATCGGGGGAGAAGAGCCTTGGTGAGAGAGGTAAAGAAGAACCCAAAGATTACTGTGGCTGAGCTCCAGAGATGCAGTGGGGAGATGGGAGAAAGTTGTAGAAAGTCAACCATCACTTCAGCCCTCCACCAGTCGGGGCTTTATGGCAGAGTGGCCTCTCCTCAGTGCAAGACAAATGAAAGCCCGCATGGAGTTTGCTAAAAAACACCTGAAGGACTCCAAGATGGTGAGAAATAAAATTCTAATGAGACCAAGATAGAACTTTTTGCCCTTAATTCTAAGCGGTATGTGTGGAGAAAACCAGGCACTGCTCATCACTTGTCCAATACAGTCCCAACAGTGAAGCATGGTGGTGGCAGCATCATGCTGTTGGAGTGTTTTTCAGCTGCAGGGACAGGATGACTGGTTGCAATCGAGGGAAAGATGAATGCGGCCAAGTACAAGGGTATCCTGGATGAAAACCTTCTCCAGAGTGCTCAGGACCTCAGACTGGGCCGAAGGTTTACCTTCCAACAAGACAATGACCCTAAGCACACAGCTAAAATAACGAAGGAGTGGCTTCACAACAACTCAGTGACTGTTCTAGAATGGCCCAGCCAGAGCCCTGACTCTGGCTGTCCACCAATGTTTACCATCCAACCTGACAGAACTGGAGAGGATCTGCAAGGAGGAATGTCAGAGGATCCCCAAATCCAGGTGTGAAAAACTTGCATCTTTCCCAAAAAGACTCATGGCTGTATTAGATCAAAAGGGTGCTTCTACTAAATACTGAGCAAAGGGTCTGAATACTTAGTAGCATGTGATATTTCAGTTTTTCTTTTTTAATAAATCTGCAAAAATGTCAACAATTCTGTGTTTTTCTGTCAATATGGGGTGCTGTGTGTACATTAATGAGGAAAAAAATGAACTTAAATGATTTTATCAAATGGCTGCAATATAACAAAGAGTGAAAAATTTAAGGGGGTCTGAATACTTTCCGTCCCCACTGTATATATATAGATATATATATATATCTATATATATATATCTATATATATATAGATATATATATATATATATACATTCCCCTCTTAAATGCCTGTTGCTAGAATAAATGCTCCATTGAGGTTTTTCCCTCTATTCCTGTTCTGGTAACAAATTAAATTGTTGATTTTTCCATTACTTTCTGTGTTTTTGTTAATGGTCACTGAGGATAATAGATAACACAGACACACACAATAAAAACATGTTTCTTACCCTTCCTTTTATATTCAAAACTAAAGCAATGTATGCTATATTCTTCATTGGAATTAATCAGAAAAGAGGATTAATAAATATGTATGCAAACCTAACAGAAATATGAATGTAATTAAATCAAACTTTAAAGCTAACACATGTATACAGATTACGGAACACTTTTGATTAAATGTTTATGCTTCCTCAGGATAAGATCTTCAGGGAGTTTTACTTTAATATGCTCTCTCCACCACTATCCCAGATCTCACCTTCAGCCTTACCCTGGTTGGCCAATATTCTGATTCCCATTCTTTTCCCTTCCCAACAAGAAATTTTAAATGCCCCTTGCACAGGGGAAGACATTTTAAACATAATCAAATTTATAAACCTATTGCAAGTCAATTTTATGGTCCCATTGAGGCCCTGAGTAGGAATGATGCTCTGCTGGACTTGGTAATCTCAAACCATGCAGAGCTTATTACCACTGTTCATATAAAAGCAGTGAGAATAACATAATTTCATTTAAAGCGATATCTTGTTTTTTTATTTTAAAAATAACAAACATGTCATACTTACCTGCTCTGTGCAGTGGTTTTGCACAGAGCAACCCAGATCCTCCTCTTCTCGGGTCCCTCGCTAGCGCTCCTGGTCCCTCCCTTCTGCTGAATGCCCCCACAGCAAGCAGCTTGAGGGGTGGCTGTGAACATGGTATACTTGGATTTTGTAAAAGCATTTCTCCCTACATACGTTTTACATGTATATCTGCTGTCTTCAACTTACTATATTTTTTAGAATTCTTACATCGGGTTAGAATTTTCACTTCCTCATTCAGCTGTAGGTGTGTAGTCTTGGCTTACACATGGAGAAAGCTGATTGGTGGAACTTTGTTCTAAAGGTGTCTCTGTGAAAGATATTACTCCTCCAAATAGATTGATAGCTCAGTCTCTCCATCTTTGGCAGTTGTACAAGCAAAAACATGCTTTAACCTCTCCTACCCCCCCCCTGCAGGCATCTTTTATTGGTGACTCCACCTTTCCTCCAGGGTTCTCTGGAGATTCAGATTTTTTCCTGTTAATATCTCAAAATCTGATCTTCTGGTCACAATTTCAGGAAAACTCTACAATTGTATCTTTTCCATGTCGTTAAACATCAAATCACTCTTCTTAATTTGAGCATTTTTGATTTTTCCAGATTCTGCACTTTTACTCCACCAGTGGCAAAGCATGGGTGGACTTTTAGCACCCCCGAGTCCCTTCCACTAGAACAGTATTAAACTCCTTATGGTACATTTTAGGATTATTCATACATATATATGTGGTCTTTGTAGTTTATTTAATAAATATACTATATATTTACTAAGGGAAAAATATATATTATACTGGTGGTCCTTACCTAAGAATGGGGGCCCAGGGACTGTTATGCCTGCTCTGCTGCTGCGTACATGCTGTGGCCATGGAAATGCAAAGGGTTCCTCCACTCACAGCCTGAGCCCCTGATTGGCTGCCCACAGCCTTTTATTATTGGTTGAATCTGAGATATCTCTTATAATAATAAAAGGCTGCAGGCTGTGGGCAGCCAATCAGAGGCTCGTGCTGTAAATAAGGAGGAGCCCTTAAATACAGGCTATGCACCCTCCACATCCCTCTGTATATCATCTATACACACTCCACATCCCCCTACATATCATCTGTACACCATCCACATCCTCCCTATATATCATCTATACACAATCCACATCTCTCCTATAGATCATCTATACACCCCCCACACAATGAGAACAGTCAGTCCACACCTTATATCTAAAATGATTAATGCTCACCCAGTGAGATGAGTATTATTTCATCATGTACCAACCAATTTAATTGCAACCATCAGTGCCCCCCTTCCTTTCCATTTGTCACACTCTGTATGAAGAAATTGACAGTTTATAATTTAGAGTCTTGGAAGATAACCTTGGCACACTAGTGTTAGGAGATGTTGGAAAGGTTGGAAAAACTTGACTGGTTTCTATTGTTTTTTCTATTGTTGTAACTGCAGAAATAATTTGACACAGTGGTGATAGCCCACAGGGTATACGTGAAATCTGAAGAACAAATCTATGCTCATTCATTGTATAATAGCAAATAGAAGGTGTTGCCATTTAAAGCCTAACTTTTTGTAAGTCCCCATTGAGGAGATTTCTTTTCAATTCCTGTCTCAGTGATATGGAGTAAAAGAGGCACAATGTAATGGTAAATGTCTCACAGACAACAAAACACATTTTTAGTACAGAGAAGAAAAGGTTAGCACCTCCCTTAATTTCTTTACCTTGTGTCCCAGCACTGTCACTAAATGTATTTTTTATCCCTAAATTGTTTTTTTAACCTTTATTTTCTAATTCAAACTTGTATTACCCAAAGTCATCTTTAAGCCTTCATGCAGATCCCCAAGCGCATTCTGTCCTGATTTTTTTTTTTTCTAATACTTCTTTATTGAGGCAAGAAATAAAGTGGTGTAATATAACTTGGAGAACAATGAACATTGACAATTGACATTGACATTACAGGACAACATATGCAGTACCAAACCCTACTTTTCACCCAAGTAAGAGGATACAAGGAGAGAGGGGGGTGAGGGAGAGTGGGAAATATTGTAAAGGGGAGAGGAAAGGAATAGAGAAGCAAGGTAGTACTCAGCAGTGCAAGATTACATGATATAGTAAACCTTTATTAGTAGTCAAACCCAGAAGGCTCAGTTCATTCCAGGATAGGGACAAATGTAGAAGATCTCTCAGAGGCAAGGGTCACCCATGAGAGGTGGTATTTGAGTGCTGAGTTACTGACAAGGTGAGGCTCTAGGATCTAATAGCCAGAATTGCCAGTCATAAAATGTATCTAGTGTCAGCTGTGCTTTGGCAGATAGGAATTCCATTGATAGGTGGTCATTAAGGATATCAATGGCATTATAGAAAGTAGGTGCAGAGGCCTGTTTCCAGAAACGGCAATAGAGAGTCGGGCGGCAAAGAGTATATGTGTGATGATAGGATGGAATTTCGAGGGCCAATTTAAAAGGCCTAATCTGAAGAAAGCCATTTGTGGGGCTAACATAATAGGTAGGTTAGTAACATCCTGAATGAGGGTAGATATGTCTGTCCACAATAGAAGGGCATTCCCACCAAATATGGAAAATATGTCCATCCATGTCCAGGGCTGGACTGGGACAAAAATGTGGCCCTGGACTTTATCCAGATCGGCCCAGGGCACAACACATCAGGGTACAGTGCACATCAGGGCACTGTACATAGCCCAGCACATCAGGGCACAACACATCAGGGTACATGGCACGGCACATCAGGGTATAGCACATCAGGACATAGCACATCAGGGTACAGAGCCAAGCACATCAGAGTACAGGGCATATCAGGGCACAGTACATCAGGGTACAGGACACAGCACATCAGGGTACAGGGCACAGCACATCAGGGTATAGCACATCAGGACATAGCACATCAGGGTATAAGACATCAGGGCACAGGTCACAGTACATCAGGGCACAAGACATTGAGGCATCAGCACATTGGGGCACAGGACATCAGGGCACAGCACATCAGGGCACGGGGCACATCAGGGCACAGGACATCGGGGCACAAGGTACATCAGGGCACGGGACACCTCAGGGCATAGGACATTGGGGCACATCAGGGCACAAAGAACATCAGGGCACATAGCACATGAGGGCACGGGGCACATGAGGGCACATAGCACATCAGGGCACGAGGCACATCAGGGCACATAGCACATCAGGGCACATTGGGGCACATAGCACATCAGGACACATCGCACATCAGGGCACATCGGGGCACATCAGGGCACATAGCACATCAGGGCACATCGGGGCACATCAGGGCACATAGCACATCAGGGCACATTGGGGCACATCAGGGAACATAGCACATCAGGGCACATCGGGGCACATCAGGGCACATAGCACATCAAGGCATATAGCACATCAGGGCACATCAGGGCACATCAGGGCACATCGGGGCACATCAGGGCACATAGCACATCAGGGCATATAGCACATCAGGGCACATCGGTGCACATCGGGGCACATCGGGGCACATAGCACATCAGGGCACGGGGCACATCAGGACATGGGGCACATCAGGGTACATGGCACATCAGGGCACATAGAACATCGGGGCACATCGGGGCATGGGGCACATAGCACATCAGGGCACATAGCACATCAGGGAACGGGATTCATCAGGGCAAATAGCACATCAGGGAACAGGGCACATCAGGGCGCAGGGCACATCAGGGAATGGGGCACATCAGGGCACAGGGCACATCAGGGCACATAACACATCAGGGCACGGGGCACATAGCACATCAGGGCACATAGCACATCAGGGAACGGGACACATCAGGGTAGGCGGCACATCAAGGCACATAGCACATCAGGGCACGGGGCACATCAGCTTAGGCGGCACATCAGGGCACATAGCACATCAGGGCACGGGGCACATCAGGGCACATAGCACATCAGGGCACGGGGCACATAGCACATCAGCACACGGGGCACATCAGGGCACAGGGCACATAGCACATCAGGGCACAGGGCACATAGCACATCAGGGCACGGGGCACATAGCACATCAGGGCATGGGGCACATCAGGGCACGGGGCACATCAGGGCACAGGGCACATAGCACATCAGGGCATGGGGCACATAGCACATCAAGGCATGGGGCACATAGCACATCAGGGCACGGGGCACATCAGGGCATGGGGCACATGGCACATCAGGGCACATAGCACATCAGGGCACATAGCACATCGGGGCACATCAGGGCACATAGCACATCAGGGCACATCAGGGCACATCAGGGGGCACATTATGGGGCACATTATGGGGTCGTTTACTAGCCTGGCCAGCATGCAGGAAGCATCTGTCTGTAGTATGTTCTCTCTCTCATGTCACGCAGCGCTGCTTGCTCCCCGGCGGCCCCTCCTCTCTTCTCGTCTATCCCCATTGGCTTGTGACATCATATGGGATAGACGAGAAGAGAGGAGGGGCCACCGGGGAGCGAGCAGCGCTGCGTGACATGAGAGAACATACTACAGACAGACGCTTCCTGCGCTACTCTGCATTCTGGCTCTCAATCTACCCGTCAGGCGCAAGCTGTTGGCGATTGATGGATAGATCACCCCGGACCTCCGAGGCAATAGGAGGCAGCTGAAACTGGCCCACTGAGTCATCGGCCCACCGGGAAACTCCCGGTAGTCCCGATGGCCAGTCCATCCCTGGGTACAGGACATCAGGGTACAGAGCCCAGCACATCAGAGTACAGGGCATATCAGGGAACAGTACATCAGGGTACAGGACACAGCACATCAGGGTACAGGGCACAGCACATCAGGGTATAGCACATCAGGACATAGCACATCAGGGTACAAGACATCAGGGCACAGGTCACAGTACATGAGGGCACAGCACATCAGGGCACAAGACATTGAGGCACAGCACACTGGGGCACAGGACATGAGGGCACAGCACATCAAGGCACGGGGCACATCAGGGCACAGGACATCGGGGCACAAGGTACATCAGGGCACGGGACACATCAGGCCATAGGACATCGGGACACAGCACATCAGGGCACGGGGCACATCGGGGCACATCAGGGCACATAGCACATCAGGGCACGGGGCACATGAGGTCACATAGCACATCAGGGCACGAGGCACATCCGGGCACATAGCACATCAGGGCACATTGGGGCACATAGCACATCAGGGCACATAGCACATCAGGGCACATAGCACATCAGGACACATTGGGGCACATCAGGGCACATAGCATATCAGGGCACATCGGGGCACATCAGGGCACATAGCACATCAGGGCACATCGGGGCACATCAGGGCACATAGCACATCAGGGCATATAGCACATCAGGGCACATCGGGACACATCAGGGCACATAGCACATCAGGGCACATCGGGGCACATCTGGGCACATAGCACATCAGGGCATATAGCACATCAGGGCACATCAGGGCACTTAGCACATCGAGGCACATCAGGGCACATAGCACATCAGGGCACGGGGCACATCAGGACACGGGGCACATCAGGGCACATGGCACATCAGGACACATAGAACATCGGGGCACATCAGAGCATGGGGCACATAGCACATGAGGGCACATAGCACATCAGGGAATGGGATTCATCAGGGCAAATAGCACATCAGGGAATGGGGCACATCAGGGCGCAGGGCACATCAGGGAACAGGGCACATCAGGGCACATCGGGGCACATCAGCGTAGGCAGCACATCAGGGCACATAGCACATCAGGGCACAGGGCACATAACACATCAGGGCACAGGGCACACCAGGGCACAGGGCATAAAGCACATCAGGGCAGGGGGCAAATAGCACATCAGGGCATGGGGCACATCAGGGCACAGGGCACATCAGGGCACATAGCACATCAGGGCATGGGGCACATAGCACATCAGGGCATGGGGCATGTCAGGGCATGGGGCACATGGCACATCAGGGCACATCAGGGCACATCAGGGCACATCGGGGCACATCAGGGCACATAGCACATCAGGGCACATCGGGGCACATAGCACATCAGGACACGGGGCACATCAGGGCACGGGGCACATAGCACATGGCACGTCAGGGAACATCAAGGGGCACATTATGGGGCACATTATGGGGTCGTTTACTAGCCTGGCCAGCATGCAGGAAGCATCTGTCTGTAGTATGTTCTCTCTCTCATGTCACGCAGCACTGCTCGCTCCCCGGCGGCCCCTCCTCTCTTCTCGTCTATCCCCACTGGCTTGTGACATCCTATGGGATAGACGAGAAGAGAGGAGGGGCCGCCGTGGAGCGAGCAGCGCTGCGTGACATGAGAGAGACAGGCGCTTCCTGCGCTACTCCGCATTCTGGCTCTCGATCTACCCGTCAGGCGCCAGCTGTCGGCCATTGATGGGTAGATCACCCCGGACCTCCGAGGCAATAGGAGGCCGCTGAAACTAGCCCACTGAGCCATCGGCCCACCGGGAAACTCCCGGTAGTCCCGATGGCCAGTCCATCCCTGTCCATGTCACATTTTCTCCATCATTTGCTGGAATGGGATGAGAACATTCAAGCTAATTTCACGGGGGTGTAATACCACTGATATAGTATTTTCATTAAGGTTTCCCAGTGGGAAATGTTTTTGGAGTATTTAGTTGAGGTACGAATTGCTGGGTACCAGATAGGGGGAGAGATCTAGATTTATAGCATGAGCTATGATAGTAAAGAAAAGATATGCTACAGATTTTGTTGTTAGTTAGGGTGAAAAACTGCACAATGTCCTTGGTCCAGGTGTTATGTGAGGTTGAGATGGATGTAAGGATATGACGGAGTCTTAAATATACATAAAAGTTCTTGTTGGGGATGGCAAAGCGGTCCTTAATTTGGTGGAAGCCAGCAGAAGCTGGTTTTGTTGAAAAAGATCACCAATCTTTTGGAGACCTCGTGAGGACCAGTTCTGGAAGGGTCCATGGAAAGTAGTGATAAAGCTGATAGTGGAAATTGATGACGTTTCTGGGTGTGTAGCCCGTTCAAGGCTTGGAGAACCGATTTCCAAATGGATACTGTAGCATTCACTGTTGGAAGGAAGTAATGAGGTGGGTGGTATCCCTTCCATATGGCAGCCAATAATAGTAAAGGGGTTTGGGGAAGAGCCACAGCCTCAATCAAGGTCCAAGGTTGTAATGAGGATGTCCCACAACTTTTTGGTTTGTAATATGATCTGAGGTCCGGGACTCCGAGACCAGCATGGTTCCTGGGTGTCTTGAGCGAAGCGGCCTTGATACATGGTTTGCTTGGTGGAGCAACCAGCCATGCCCCCTGATAGGTAATATGTGCACAGTCCCCCGGGGTCATGGATTTTATCCTGAGGAGGCTGCAGTGGTGGAAACACAGAGATAAGCACTCAGGCACAAGCAACAATCTTGGTACCACAGTGGGGTTCCTGTGATCTGCTGAGGCACAGAGGAATGACAGATAAATGACAGAGAGGTTGGCCAGTGAGAAAGAACTCTGCAGACTCTGCTCACTGTACAGCCAGGAAGGTACTTTAATCTGCAGCTCTTGTGTCAGAGATCAAATGCGTAATTAAAACAAGCAGAGCTCAACAGCCCTCTGAAAAGTGATCTACCAAGGATCATTCTTCATAGGGCTAACACTAGTTTAAACTAACCATAAGTATATACTGTAAGAAAAAACACAGCCACAGTGGAAATATTCTACTCTTTGAAACACAACAACTTTGCAGACTATATAATAAGAAATTCTTAATTAAAAAGTTTCCCCTCCTAAGGGGTAAGGCATCCTTATATGATTTAGCCCTCTCTTCCCATTGAGTACTGTTCGATGATTGCTGGAGAATTGTCCTCTATTGAGGAAAAGGTCACCATTCTGCCTCACTCGGGAACGATCACCGGTGGCCGGTGGACATCGGGTCCGACGGACGCGCATATTGGCTCTCCATCTGTCCAATCAGTGCGCGTGTGCACCTCTGGCAGTGCATGCATGCTCCCAGTGTCTATTGCACAAAATTAAATGCAGGTATGTCATTTGGCGCAATAGAGCCGACCTGCCCCAGTACATCTGTGGTGGGCAGTCGGCAAGTGGCTAGAGAAACTATCAGAAAAGAAGCGTGGCAGAAAGGGACTAAAAGAGTGTATCTGGGGACTAAGTGTGGTCTTCCTGCTCCCGAGTGTTCTGACTGTGTCTTGACTGAGGGTGGGAGGCCCTGGAGGCAATTTTTAGGAATAAGTGAAGAGACTTGCTGTCTATATTATCTAGGAAAAACTAATTTGAAAAATGATTTTGACTAATGGATGTAACACCCAGATGAATTTGTAAAAATCTGTATACTGTATAATATTACAATTATAGTAAATAACTTTGCAACAGTCTTTTCAATTATTTTTATTGAAGAAAAATGAATTATTTTTTCTAATTCAAATTTTATTTGTGAAGTTTTTTTTTTTTTACATTCTCAAAATACATTTAGTATAGAAAGTGGAGTGCTCAAAGATCTAATATCCAAAATACGCATAAATGAGTATATATGGGTATGTAAACTATTGATCTATATATGTAACTTTATTAAAGAAGGCAAACTGACGAGTGACTATGCGGTACGTATATTTTTAGTTCTTATTACAACTCAAGTAATACTTAGTACCAGCTGGTAAACACATATGTAGATCTATTCTATAAAGCAGTGTTACTAGGTGCATGATGCTGATTGATGTGTATTACCAGCAGTATATCAGATAGGAAAGTAAGAGGTGCTTTAGGGATTTAAAGTCAGGAGAGTCAGCCTAACTCTGGACTCTATGAGCCATGGTTCCCAGTCATTGTAGAACTTTGCGGTGGCGAGTTTGGCTTTGGAGAAGAAGTACTCCAATTTGAGTGGGTTGTTTAAGGTTGTAGTTACGTCTTGGAGAGATGGAGGCTGAGGAGATTTTCATTTTCTGGCTATTTCTAATCGTGCAGCAATTAGAATGTGCGTGGCCACAGTTTGGAATTGACTAGGCCACGTAGAAATTGCCAGGCCAAGTAGAAAATCCACTAAGGATAAGTTAGTTGACATGTGGGTGACTGAGCGGAGACGAATTTGCATTTGAATCCAGAAGTTTTGTAGAGCTGGGCATTCCCACCAAATGTGGAGCATAGTACCTGGAAGACCGCAGTTTCTCCAGCACAAGTGAAAGGTGTTGGGATGAATTTTAGTACATTTGGTAGGAGTATAATACCATTGTTGAAAAGTTTTTGTAGTGACTCCCAATGTGTGGTACAATGAGAGAGTCATGAGGGATCTAAGAGTAAGGCACCAAAGAAAAATTTTGGGTCTAACTTAATACCACTGATTCTATTTGTTTCCAATTGGATTGAGTGGATGTTGTCCACCAGCTTTTAAGTTGATCCAGCAGAACTGCTAGGTAATATAAGCATATGTTAGGGGCTCCCATTCCTCCCATACGTGATGGGATCATCAGATTGGCTTTTTTTATCCTGGGGTGTTTCTGTTGCCATATAAAGGTATTAAAAGAGCTTGGGGAGTCCTTATGTGCACAGGCAGGAATGGAATAGGTAGCGTCTGAAATTTTTTTTAAATATGTGGAAGTATAAACATTTTGACTAGCGCAATTCTACCAAGACAAAAAAGGATGGTGTAGTTCTTTAGATATATGTTGACATTTTTCTACAAGGTCTACTAAGTTGGAGCATAGGAGATTTTTACTAGGTGTGGTCAGGCGGAATCCTAGGTAGGATATGGTGGAGTCATGGGACCATGAGAATGGAGATTTTTGACGTTTTTATAACAAATAGACAAAAAAAAGTGAAAAGTGTAAAACAATAAAATCAAGTGTAGGAAAGAGTAAGGCTCACCTTTGGGTGAACCTTACTCTTTCCTACACTTGATTTTATTGTTTTACACGTGATCAAGTTTTTATATCATTTGTTGATTATTGGTTAAATCTAATAAAATACGTCATTTGATCTGCACTATTGGCGTCCTATCTATCTTTTTGGGAACCATCCATGCTCTGGAGACTTGTTTGTGGCGGAGAATTCCCCCTCGGGCTTCTGAACGGACAGTCGTGATGTGGACCATAGAGGATAGATCCCCCTCGAGATCCGGGATTTCCAGGACCAACCATCATCCAACCATCGTCCATTAAGGATCTCAGAGCCTGTTTGATTTGGTGTCACCGGCATCCGAATCCACTCCTGCTGGTAATCGTATTCCATCTATTCACTTCCCATGATCGTACAACTCATGATATACAAGAGAAGATTTCTACATCAGTCCAACATTTGTATTTAGCCTATGTTTGGGACTCTCTTGTATCAGATTCATAGCCATACATTGGGACTTTACTATATCCCGTCTAATATTCAATTTTTTGGTATTATGCTTCATGTGTTTCAGCTATGTATATATTGGTAATGGTCACCATGTCTGATGTGCCTTTTACCATTGGTTATCATTTTTAGCGCTGCATTTCACTTTTACTTCTGTTTACAATATTGGTCATATTTTATGTAGCTGCTTTTCACATTGGGTTAGCGCAGTGTTATTTATATTTTCTTTAAAAAAAAAAAAGAAACCCACAGAGAAAAACATTCAAACCAAGCTCAACTTACCACACTAAACAATATCAGCATCAGTACATTTGATATATGATCATCTAATTTTCCAAAAATTCAGGAGTATTATAAAATATTCAGAGACATTCAGAAATTCCAAATTTCAAAAATACTCCAGAGTAAATAGTATATAAAAAACTTCTCTGTGAAAGGCCGTATCCCTCTACTATCAAGAAAAACAACAAACAAGGTGACTAATTAATAATCGAATTACAATTAAGTCCAATGTATCACTCACCAATTATGTGTTGTTATTATAGCCGAAAAAATTGCAAACAAAGTATCCTCTATAGCAGTGGTCATCAACCATGTCCTCAGGGCCCACTAACAGGCCAGGTTTTATATATTACCTTGGGGAGATGCAGACTAGAATACTGCAATCACTGAGCAGCAAATGATAACACCTGTGATGTATTTCAGGTATCTTGCAAACCTGGCCTGTTAGTCGGCCCTGAGGACAGGGTTGATGACCACTGCTCTATAGCAAGACATAGAGGAAAACAGTAGCTATTTCCAATGATAAAAATTCCGTGGTTGGGTTACAAAAGCACATTTATTCATATTGAAATATTAAAATTATCTCAGACTTTCTCATATGTCAAGATAAGAGGGTTACATTTCACAGCCCCGGGGCAGCGTACAGCGACCATTGTGAACATTGTGGCCCTTATGGGCATAAAAACAAGCAAAACAAAACAAAAAACATGAAACATCTATCACACACAATCGTCCAGACCCCAGATGTTTATACTTATGTGGCTCTACCACGGCTATAATGTCGCATTAACTAGTTATGCAAGTAAACATTGGGGGTAATCAAGGTAGTGACCACATAAGTAGAGACCCCCAGGTGCTCGAGCTGAAGATAACAGGGAGCTACTGGCCTAGTGCTGGAATCTATTGATAGTCTCTAAGGAACTGATATTGTCCATGTACTAATGTATACCAGAACTCCGATGAGGCAGGTGAGAGGGTCTCTTAGGATAGAACCCAAACTGAGGTAAAAAAAAAAACAGAAGGGGCTATGTCTTCCTCCTGTGAGCCTAATTTTTAACTCTAGACACAGATATTGTATCAGAATCCTTCAAGGTGACGCTGCTCATAGCACTATAACAGGGGTGATCATCATACTCTACAGGGATTACTGTCGTTGAATGTCCCACATCAGTACTTTCTGTGTTGCTAGCCAATAGTACATGAAACAATCCTCTTGCCAAGTAATCTCCTAGATTGTATGTCGGTCCTATGACCATACCATTGTGATGTGAGGCAGTCTATACTTCAGCATTCAACACAACTCAGCAGCCTATAGCGACCAAGGAGTTGTTATGCCCATAAGGGCCACAATATTCACATTGGTCGCTGTATAGTCCCCAGAGGCTGTGAAATGTAACCCTCTTATCTTAACATATGAGAAAGTCTGAGATAATTTTAATATTTGAATATGAATAAATGTGCTTTTGTAAACCAACCACGGATAGTTTGTCATTGGAAATAGCTACTGTTCTGCTTTGTCTGACCTAATTAGTGAGTGACGCATTGGGCTTAATTATAATTTGGTTATTAATTAGTCACCTTGTTTGTTGTTTTTCTTGATATGCTTTGTTTGGATCATAATGATCCATTCTTGAGACGCTTGTAAATAGGTATGCATCTTTGGGGTAGGACCATTAGTCTGTATACTTTTGACTTGGTGATGAAATAGATCAAGAAATAAGTGTGGCTTTCCAAAAGGACTCAACCATAGATCCAAGGTAAGAGGATGATTACTGTTTTTTTTTTAACATAAAAGTTTATTTAGGTTTTTACAAAACAAACTATATCGGGTTAAACATCAATACAGACATTTTGCAAAGTTGCTTACACTTTCTTAACAGGTATAGAGAATTGACATCACAAGCAGCAATACATGAACATGAATTTTGCGTCAGATTACAAAAAGATGTTACAAATATATACAATACGGCACTCATCTAAGGTAGAGACGTGGGTGGGCCCAATGATCATCCTTGGCATAGAGACTCCTATCTCACATTCCAAAAAAAAAAAAAGAGGGAGGGAGACATAGACAAATTCATTGTTGGTATGAGGAGGTTTGTGTCGGGTATAGTGGTCACTGGCCCGTATATCTCAGTCCAATAGATAAATGTTTCGCCTTCACCCATGCCCCCCAAATCTTCCCAAATTTTTGGGGGCAATTTCTTCCCATGTATGTCATTTTATATAACGGCAGTGCCTTGTTAACCAAGGACTGCCAGAGCTGTCTAGTGGGTGGTTGAGGCTGATTCCATTGCAGTAGTATTGCCTTTCTAGCATATAATGTGGTGTAGAAAACAAACAGTTTTTTCCCCCATGAGACCTCCAGGAATTCACAGATACCTAGCAGAAGAGGGATCGGGCTGTAGGGGATATTCATTTTCCCAATAGAATTAATATCGGCCAATATATTTTTCCAAAAGTCCTCCACTTCAGGGCATGACCAGACCACATGGAAAAAGTCAGCATTATCCGAGCCACATCTAGCGCATCTTGCCGACCTATCAGGGTAGATTCTAGCTAATCGTTGTGGAGAGTAGTATGCACGGTGGATAAACTTCAAATGCATGAATCTATATCTAGCCGAGATTGTAAGGGGTAAAAATTGCTGAATTCCCTCTTCCCAGTCCTCATCCGTCAGTTCTGGGACATCCCTCCTCCAGGACTCGCATAGCTGGGAGACTCTGGAGGTGTCAAGGGACGCAAATATATTGTAGAGTGTGGACAACGTTTTCCCTGTATCTGGGGATTTAAGCGTAACCTCCACAGATGACCCCTTCAGAGTCAGCGGGCCAGGGAATTGGGACCTGAAGGTATGGTGCAGCTGAAGGAACCTAAAAAACATGGAGTTCAGTAGCTCCCTATCCCTCTTCAAGGCATCAAAGGTAATTAATTGTCCCTGAGATACTATATCCACAAGGGTAGTGACCCCATATCTAGCCCACGCGATCGGATCGGGATGTAGCGAAAATGAGGCAAACGAGGGTTGCCCCACAGGGGGGTTGCTGGGGACCAATCTCTGGGCCCCATGAGCTGTTTTTGAACTGTATCCCATACCTTAAGGTCATTCTCTTGGGGAGAGTCACGTGGAGATTGGACCTAGGGCCTCTATACACCAGATTCCCCAGCTCCGCATATGAACCAATCATTGCTGCCTCTGTAATGCAAGTGGGATTGGTCGGGTTCTCAGAAAACCACTATTTCACCATTACTAAGACCGCCGCCCAATAATATTTCAGGAAGCAGGGCAAGGCAAGTCCCCCCAATACCCCCGGTAGTTGCAAGGTAGATCTAGCTATTCTAGGGGCCTTCCCCTTCCAAATAAATGAGGTAATGATACTATCCAGGTGTTTAAAGAAAGTTGTCGGTATTGAGACCGAGGTTTGTCGGAACAAATAGGTAAATTTGGGCAGCACTGACATTTTAATTAATTAACTCGACCAACTGGCATTAGGGGTGAAGACTTACAGGTGGTGCATATTTGGGATAGATGACTGACCACTGGGTTTAGGTTGAGTTTTATAAAATTTTTTAAATCACGATGGATTTCTACCCCCAAATATTTAAACTGGGGAACCCTACGGAGCTGGCCATCCATCTGCAAGGGGACAGATCTAGAGTGAAGAGGGAATAGGACCGACTTTCCCCAGTTTATACAAATGCCAGAGAATTTTCCAAAGTCGTTGATTACTGATAGGGCTGCCTGCAGAGAGGCCCCATCATCCCTCAGGTACAATAGGGTGTCGTCAGCGTACAACGACACCTTTTCTTGTACGGATCCCCTTATGATCCCTCGGATTTCAGGATTAGCCCGAAGTAGGGCAGCCATGGGTTCAATTGCTAGGGCAAAAAGTCCCGGCGAAAGAGGGAACCCCTGCCTGGCCCCTCTGCACAGGGGGAATGGCGGAGATAGCACAGTGCCTGTGCGTACTCTGGCCGTCAGGGCACTGTACACCATCCTGACCCAGGAGATAAAGACCAAACCCGAATCTGTGGAGGACCTCCCAAAGATAGCCCCACTCCACAGAGTCGAAGGCCTTCTCTCCATTAGAGAGGCCACAATTCCGACCTCATCATCCTCCCTCCCCGAGGCCAGGACCGCATACAGCCTGCGGATGTTTATATCCGTGCCCTTACCTGGCATAAAACCTGACTGATCTTCATGAATAAGGGTGAGCATTATATCGTTTAGGCGCTTGGCGAGAATTTTGGTCAGTATTTTCGCAATTAAGCAGGGATATGGGTCGAAATGAGGGGCACAGTTGGGGATCTTTCCCTGCTTTAGGTATAACCACTATAATGGCTTGTGCCATAGACAGCAGGAACTCCCCATTTTTTAAGATATCCGCAAGCATTGCATGCATCCTACTAGCTACCTCCCCCATATACTGTTTGTAGAATTCGGGAGGGAGACCATCCACACCTGGGGTCTTTCCCGTCTGCATGGAGCTCACCGCTCGCTGAACCTCTTCCAGAGTTATTGGGGCCTCCAGGGCCTCCCGCGCCGCGGGTGTAAGGCCCGGGAACTCTACCCTGCCTAGAAAGTTTGAGAGCTCTTCAGGGGAGTACTTTGTTCTAGAGGAGTATAAAGTCGAGTAATAGTCAGCAAAGCAGGCATTAATATTTACTGGGTCAGATACTAGAGTCCCATCACTTTTTTGGATGCGGGCTATGGTGGAGATCAGAGACTGCTCCTTGACCAACCAGGTGAGAAGCTTGCCCGTTTTATCCCCTTGCTCGAATATTCTCTGTGTTTGCGCTAGTTGGCGTTTATTCGCTTTGGCCACTCTAAGCAACATTACCTCCCTATAGGCTACCTTCATGTCTTGTGCTATAATAGGGTTAGAAGTAAGAGTAAATCGAGCCTCTAGGTCCCGCGCCCTAGCTTCCGCATCCTCCAATACTAACTTATCATTTCTATGTTCCTTGGCTATGGATGACATATAACAACCTCTGATGAAAGCTTTAAAGGTATCCCATATAGTCCCTGGCATGGAAGAGCCAGCATTAGATAACCAAAACTGCTTAATCTCCTTGACCATCTCAATTTCTATAGTAGGATGTTCAGTCCAAAATCTAGACAGTCGCCATATTCTATCCATTTGTGGGGTGATAGTTTGCAGCGTACACAGCAGCGGGGAATGGTCAGATATTCCCCTCGGAAGCATCTCAATACCTAAGATTTTGGGGAGCATGGGCAAGCTGGCGTACAGAAGATCAATACGGGACAGTGTATTATAGGAGGAAGAATGGCAGGTATACATGCGGTTGGATGGATGTTTCCAACGCCAAACATCCTCCAATCCCAAGGCCTGAGACCAACGAGATAGCACTGAGTCAGTGGCAAGGTCTGGGGACAACTTATCTAGAGAGGGATTCAGAGAGATGTTAAAATCCCCCATGATAATCACATTATCCGTGAGGAACTGAGCAATCAGAGTAATTATTTTCTGTAAAAGGGATATATTAGCTGGAGGTGGCAGATACACACCCACCAGAATCATGGTTATCGTGTCTATGGCAGCATGTATCAGCACATACCTGCCCTCTGGATCTATAAGAATATCAAGGAGTTCAAAGTTGAGAGATCTGTGGATCAATATGCTGACCCCCCTGGCATAATTAGTGTGCTTGGCATGATAATGATGTCCCACCCACGGCCTCTTCAGACCTAATATTCTACCTCCCACTAAATGTGTCTCCTGAAGAATGCAGATATGAGGCGTATATTTTTTAAGGTAATCGAAAACTAGAGAACGCTTGATTTTGTGATTGAGCCCTCTGACGTTCCATGACAAGATTCTTATCGGGGCCATATCACAGAAGAGCTAATAAAATCAACGAAGAACCATATACCACTAGGCCCCAAGTGTGACCTACCCCTAGTCAACCCTCCACCCACCATAGGGCTCGCAAGGAACCCGCAGGAAAGGAGTAGATTGGGAGACTTCACAGTATAACCCAGTCTATTGTTAGTGTGAAACCGTCTGCATTGAAATACATTTCAGTATGTAGGTGAAAAGAAAAAAAAAACCACCATCATAACAGAACAGTACAAACAAAAAAAACAGAATTTCCCTCCCATCCCACCCCACACCCCATTAACTGAACTTTGAGGTGTTTGAGTACCCAAAACAAACATAAACCAAGTCAAACGTAGGAGAAGTCTCCTAGGGGGCAGTGTGTATCAATTGACAAGCCTAGGACCTGATCTCCCTACTGGAGTTCAGGGGCTCCGCTGCACACACTACCTGCAGGCCATTGCTAATATAAAAAGTATTATTTGAAAATAGGGGGGGACAAAACCACCCCTCAGCCATTAAAAGCTACTTTCACTTAGATTGCTCTAAGGGTTCAAACTTAGTTACAAAGCAACTATCGTAACCTGTAGGAATGAAACAGGGTTAGTCAGCAGGTATTAAACTTTTACATTCATAATCAAGACCTAAGCAAGAGAAAAGGCATTTCACTCTCATCTTCTTCCCCTGGTCATCAGCTCTATGGGCAGAGCACAGTTCTAAAAAGGTTATTAGTGGCACATATAGTCCCAGGTCTCTGACAGCGGGGGTGTGAAAAAGGGTAAACTTCAGCCCGCACCAACTCACCATCCTTCACCTCCCTCCCACCTCAGGAGTATGAGTCAATATCCAGGGAAGTCATGGGGGGAGATTGTAACCTCGGAGAGTTAGGCGTCACAGGGCGACCAAAAGACAGTGTGTCTTCCCCAATCCCCGATCACAGACCTACTCAACAGAATAATATGCCAACTGCCACAATGATATCTATCAGTTCAGAAATATCACAACAAAAATCTTGTCACCAGGAGGGTGCAGTACGCCACCGTCTGTAATTATTCGGTTGCAGAGAATGAGCGGGTTGTAGAGATAGACAACTGTGTTTCTTACCGTCAGACAGTACGAGTGAAGTAAAGGGGGTATTTGAGCTGTTCTCCGCTGGAGAGATCAATGATTGCGTGGCAAGGACTCAAGCCACCTGGACGCATCCTCCGGGGAAGTAAAGAATTTTGTAGTCTCACTGTCCACCACTCTAAGCCGCGCAGGGAATAACATGTTGTATTTGAGCCCCCTGGTGCGCATTTGGGCCTTGACTTGGTCAAATGTCCTGCGTTGCCTAAGTGTTTCAACCGAGTAGTCAGGGAACAGCATGATCTTTGTATTTCCGGATGTCAGTTCCCCCACTTTTCTGGCTTCTCTGAGGATTAAATCCCGATCTCTAAAGTTGAGCATGCAGAAAATAAAGGTACGTGGCGGCGCTCCAGGCGGACCTCGAACCGATGGCATTCTGTGGGCGCGTTCCACCGCAAAGTGGATAGAGAACTGTGCCTGAGGAAGGAGGGTGCGCAGTAGTTGCTCTGTGTAGGCCTCCGGATCTCGTCCCTCAGCTCCCTCCGGAAGACCCACCAGGCGCAGGTTGTTTCTGCGGTTTCTATTCTCCTGGTCCTCAGCATGGGATTCCAGCGTTTTCATTTTGACTTGCAGTATACGAAGAGAGGCACCGTGCTCTACATTCAGCTTCTGTCAGCCTATCTCTGTATTTGTCCATGTCTCGTCTTATAAGGCCAATTTCAGATTGCATCTGTTCGATTTTCATAGTAAGGGTAGTTTGGCAGCCTGTGATTGCCTGCATTAGTGCTTGGAATTGGTCCTTTCCTAGCTGAGACGACTCTGCACATGGTTCTGTATGCTTCGTCTGGGACGCCATATTGGAGCGCGTCACTGCACGTGTGTCTCGGGCCAGCGATGATGGTGTTTGGGGGGGCTGCCATCTCCTCTGTGCACCGGAGGATCTTCCTCGCATACCCGGATTCAGTCCCAGCTTATCAGCTAGGGCAGTGTATTAATATGTCCCAGGGGACCGGAGAGTGAAGGTTATGAAGTGTGGAGCGCCTGTCTCTCACTGCCTCAGGACGCTCCACGTGTGCACCGCCGTCAGTGGCATTTATAATGCCAGTCACCTTTATCTCTGCACCGCAGGGTGGCTCACGTAGTTAGCTGGTCACTACAGTATGGCAGGGCAGGCAAGTTATCATATAAGGCCCTCAAATGCAGATGCTAGAGCCCGTCTCGCAAAGGGGTTTGTAAAGCTTGAAGCGGCTGTCCCTTGCTGTCTATCAGGGCGCTCCACGTGAATAGTCAGGAGCGGCGCCCACAAGGCCAGACGCTGCCAAATCTGTGCCCCAGGGTGTCTTACTCACATGTCCAGTCCCAGGCTTAGTACGGCAAGGCAGGCAGGGTGACTGTAGAGCCCTTAGAAGCGGGGGATGGAGCCTGTGGGATGCGGGGCTCCCGTCCCCCAAAGGAGACTATGAAGTGTGGAGCGCCTGTCCCGCACTGCTCACCAGGACACTCCACGTGGACACAGCCGGCAGTGGTTACAGAGTCCGCTGCTGCTCTCGGAGCTCCCCTCCCTCAGAGGAGTCTGTGATGTGTGGATCGCCTGTCTCTCACCGCTCACCGGAACGCTCCACTCAGATATAGCCAGCGGCGGTTGCAGAGTCTGATGCTGCTCTCAGAGCCGCCATCCCCCAGAGGATTCTGTGATGCCTGGAGCGCCTGTCCCTCACCGCTCACTGGGATGCTCCACGCGGACACAGCCAGCGACGGCTACAGAGTCCGATGCCACTCTCTCTGTGTCACAAAGTTCCTGTGATGTGGCCGATCACTGACGGAGTATCGTGAGCCAGGAAGGGTGACTGTAGAGCCCTTAAACATGGATACTTGGGCCTGTCAGGTGCGGAGCTCCCTTCCCTCACATCCTACTAGATCGCCATCTTGACCACGCCCCCCTGATGATTACTGTTTAAACATTTGAACAGAAAATGGTAGGTGTCCTTTTTGGAAACATTCAACATAAAATAATTCTGCAAGGTCTACGTGATATGAGTATATAAAAGCAGTACAGCGCTAGAAAATAATATCCCTATAAATCTTCAATAAACATAATTGTCCATAAAAGAGAGAAGAATTCCAGATGAGAGTCCAAGCGTGCAAGTGATATCCAAATACGATGAGTGACTCATATAGTGAAAAACCTCCACCAACAATATCGCTAGCCGCTCACCTCAACGAGTGGACCCCTGAATCAAATCAGTCAGGTCTCAAACAACTGTTCCCACAATGGGAGATAAACAGGAGCAGGTAACTTGAGCCAGTCAGCTTGCGGTCTCGTAGAGCGATCACATGCAATATAATAAACAACATCTAGTGCTCTCTGTATTTTGCTTAAAAAATTTTAATAAAAGTAGATCAACTTACAAGGACGGCACTGTTCCCCAGTGCGAAGGATAAAAGCATGTAGGATACTCCACGGAGATCGATAAACAAGACGCGGGTGACGTCACGAGTCACGTGATGTTTTCCGTATGCGTTACGTCCCTTGTGATGGGCGGGACTTCTTCAGCAAAGGGACAGGGATCAAGGGGCGGGAAGGGAAGGAACACGAATATGAACAAGGAGCCAAAGGAATTAGAGAAGGATGACCAAGGGACCCTGTTGGGGGCAGAGATGAAAGTGATAAATCTGTCAAAGTTTCCCCTGGCCTCGAGACAAGTCCAACTGCTGCCAAGAGGGATGACGTTCTCTCCGACCAACAGTATGGATGAATTCACGATCTATAAAAATGTCACTTTGTTACTACGCAAAGTTTTTCTGTGATCACTATATACCCAGAATGATATCCCTGTAAAAAATGAGGCCACAATGGAGGAAAGTGATAGGGAGGCCTTTGAGATCTTAAACTCCCTATTAGAAGAAGGTTGCCGAAGAGGGTGATAACTTCTGTAAAAGGAAAGCCGAATTAAAAATAAAATCTAAAAGGATGCCACCTCTAGGTAAAAATAAGTGGTTAAGTCTTTTCCTGGACATAGTTAGGACTGACCTAAATGACATAAATGAGGTTGATTGGACACAAAGGGGGTTTGACAACCTATTGACAAGTGAACAATGGACCTTAAGAGAATTGCAAGAAGCACGTCACGTAGTTAAAAAAAGGAGTGATAAAGGTGGGAATGTCATGTTAATGGATGGGAAACTGTATGAGGGGGAGGTCAAACGTCTCCTAAGAGATAAAAAATATCTATAGACAGTTAGACCATGATCCTTTTCCAAAAATAACTTATGTACTAAAATAACTTATGTACTTAACAAAAACTGAAACTGGCAAACAAAGCAGGCCTATTGAGTAAGCATGAACTTGAATAGCTATATGTTAAGGAGTTTAATATACCAACTTTCTACATTATACCAAAGGTACACAAGTGCCTCAAAAAACCTCCAGGGTAGCCCATTGTTTCAGCAATAAAAGGACCATTGGAAAGAGTAGGTTGGATTCTTTGCTCTTTGGTGACAAATCTAAAACTATGTACAAGATACACAAGATGTTTTGGCCAAAAGAAATTATCTCAGAGTACATGATGGTGTTTGGCTGGTTGGTGTTGATGTGGAATCCCTCTACACCTTGATACCACATAACTGTGGGATAAGGGCAGTGTAGGTGTTCTTACATCATCATTATCCAGAAAGTGGACCTCAAAATGAGTTCCTGTTGGAACTTTTATAGTTTGCCATTGAGAACAATAGTTTTCAGTTCCTATCCAAATATTATCGACAGATCATATTGAGGGCACCTCAATGGGAGCATCCTAGGCCCCAGCATAGCATTCCTCCATTTAAGGGGTATAAGGAGGAGGTGGTTTTTCATCTCCCAGATGTACCTTAACCATGGTTAAGGTACATCGACGATGTCCTTGTGGTGTGAAAGGGAGACATAGAAGACCTCTATGTCTTCATTGACCAATTGCATGCAAATAATTGCAGCATTCTACTTACACTAGAGCAAAGAGGAGCAGGACTTAAACTGAAATCCCCGTCCGGAGCACGGTATTTCAATGTTGCCATGACCGAAGGATTCCAGAGGTATCAGCCCATGTGAGTAATGTATATTTAATCACCTCATGTCCCTGGATGAAGGTTTTTATCAATATTGATACCAGTTCCCACATAGCGGGGAATAGCTGAATGGACATTGATTATCCTTTATGAACGGAACTCCTTGGTCAGTATAAGCTGCTGAGTTGTGTTGAATGCTGAAGTATAGACTGCCTCCCATTACAATGGTATGGTCATAGGACTGACATACAATCTAGGAGATTACTTGGCAAGAGGATTGTTTCATGTACTATCGGCTATAGCAACACAGATAGTCCCGATGTAGGATATTCACCTACAGTAATCATTGTGTGGTGTGATGGTTGTTCCTGGTATAGTGCTGTGAGCAGAGTCACCTTGAAGGATTCTGATACAATACGGGTTTCTGAAGTTAAAAATTAGGCTCATAGGAGGAAGACATAGCCCCTTCTGGGTTTTTTCTACTCAGCTCAGATTCTAGCCTAAGAGACACTCTTACCTGCCTCCCCTGAGTTCTGGTATACATTAGCGCATAAACAATATCAGTTCCTTAGAGACTATCAATAGATTCCAACACTAGGTCAGTAGCTCCCTGTTGTCTTCAGCTCGAGCATCCGGTCTCTACTCATGTGGTCACTACCTTGATTACCCACAATATTTACTTGCATAACTACTTGATGCAACTTTATAGTCGTGGTAGAGCCACATAGTTAGAAACATCTGGGGTCCAGATGATTGTGTGTTATACATGTTTTATGTTTTTTATTTTGTTTTGCTTGTTGTTATGCCCATAAGGGCCACGATGTTCACAGTGGTTGCTGTACGCTCCCCAGAGGCTGTGAAATGTAACTCTCTTATCTTGACACATGAGAAAGTCTGAGATAATTTTAATATTTGAATATGAATAATTGCACTTTTGTACCCCAAACACTGATTTTTTGTCATTGGAAATAGCCACTGTTCTCCTCTATGTCTTGCTATAGAGGATACTTTGTTTGTCTCCCTCTACTAAAAACATACCCAACCTTTATTATGACTTAAATATTTGAATTAGAATGTTATACATCTATCCATTTTCTCCATATTTTTTTGAAACTTCTGAGAGGCATTACGTTGAACTTAATTATATTTCTTAAACATTACATGTTTGCCCTTTTCCCAAATCCAATCACCGAGGGTAGGAAGGTTGGGTGAAGCCTAACAAGAGGCTATCAACTTGCGAGCTATAAAGAGTGATCTAATAATAGCCATTGCCTGACCATAATCCAGATTGTTGGAATTTACATATCTTAGAAGGCATAGAACGGGATCTGAGATCAACCTAGTGTAATATACTGAATTTAACACATCTAACATTCCCTACAAATACCGAAATAACTTTGGGCATCTCCAGAACAGCTGCATAAATGAGCCAGGAGATTGGGCATATCTTGCATATCCAGAATTTTTTCTCCTGCCTATCCTATGCAGCAAATAATAAAATATAAAGCTAACATAAAATTTGTGCTTATGATATCCAGATGGGCATCCCTGGAACCTATAAACCATGGGTCACTTAAGTGTAGCCCTGTTTGCTAGGTTGCTCTTAACTTCTGTTAAGCAAAACATTTCATTGAAGTACTGATAGAGTAAATAGACACTAATATCCTAGTAGATGATAGACTCAGCAATGGCTTGCAATGCCAAGCTACTGCTAACAGAATAACAGAATATTGGCATGCATTAAAAGGGTGATTAACTCCATAGATAAAGCGATAATTCTCCCACTCTACAAGACTCTGGTCCGGCCTCACCTGGAGTATGCTGTCCAGTTCTGGGCACCAGTTTTCAGGAAGGATGTACTAGAAATGGAGCAAGTATAGAGAAGGGCAACAAAGCTAATAAAGGGACTGGAGGATATTAGTTATGAAGAAAGGTTGCTAGCACTTAACTTTTTCTCTCTGGAGAAGAGACGCTTGAGAGGGGATATGATTTCAATTTACAAATACCACATTGGTGACCCCACAATAGGGATAAAACTTTTCCACGGAAGGGAGTTTAATAAGACACGCGGTCACTCATTAAAATTAGAAGAAATGAGGTTTAACCTTAAACTGCGTAGTGGGTTCTTTACTTTAAGAGCGGCAAGGATGTGGAATTCCCTTCCACAGGCAGTGGTTTCAGGGGGGAACATCGATAGTTTAAAAAAACTACTAGATAAGCACCTGAACGACCCCAACATACAGGGATATACAGTGTAATACTGACATATAATCACACACATAGGTTGCACTTGATGGACTTGTGTCTTTTTTCGACCTCACCTACTATGTAATATGTGCCAGGCCTATGGATGTAAAATGTTAAACAAGATAACCGTGCAAAGAAAAACCTTCTTTTTATTCTACACTATGCTTGCTGTGTCTAATTTGATTGTGGGCTATCCACTGTACCTTCCATGGTCAGTTGCAAACACATCAATGGTAGTAAATGTCCCCATAACATCTTAAAGGATAACATCAGTGCCTTGATGGAAAAGAAGCATATACTCTAATATGGAACAGCTTTTATATATTATTGCATAAAGTTTAGATTGAATCCCAGAAATTACTTAACATTCAAACAAATGAGGTATAAGAAAAGGGTTTGTAGATTCTGCAATAAAAATATGGTCAAAGAAACAACTTTTGGATTCAGGCTAGAATAATAATGATAGTATTGTCGAAATCGATACACCTCTTGTCAGCCTTATGTCTGATGTTTGAATCAGCTCAGGCCTCTTCTGCTAGAGCTTTCCTTAGGAATTTTGAATTATTTATTATTTGTGTCCTTTTTTCTTCACTTTTCCGATGATATTCTCTTTTTTTTTTTCAGAGTTAAAATTTGTTTTTATGGTGCAAGGTTTTACATTATGTTTTCCTTGTATTTGGGAGTAAAGCAACTAAATGTATGAATTTAATTACTTCAACTGTAATTGTTTTCATCTATTATAGACATGTGCAATCGTTTTCGTCCAAATGCATTTTCATCCGAATTTCAGGTATTTTTGTTATCATTTTAAAAAACGATAACAAAAGTGCAGAATCCGAAAAACGAAAGATCCGACATAAACAAATGCTTTATTTTCATTTTCGTTGCTACAACAGTTCGGTATAGAGATTCGACATGATGCTGACAATAACAATCTGTGTCCATCAAACCTGTGGTCGAATGTGCCTAACCTTAGCTCTATTAGTCCAAGATTATTCTACATAGAGAGGAAAGATTCGACGTAGAGAGAAAAGATTCGACGTAGAGAGAAATGATTCGACATAGAGAGAAAAGATTCGACGTAGGGGAGAAAAGATTCGACGTAGGGGAGAAAAGATCACTGCTGGAATTGCATGGGGGAATAAAAATAAAAATAATGATGATGATGAATGTTATTGGCTGATTGTAACCAAAGAGGAGAAGCAGTAAAATAGCTAGAACTAAGTACACACGTACTTTGGCTTATGGTGTCTGTTGAAAGTTCTAAGAAGATTAGACGGAGCAGGTAACCTATACGGCGTCGTACAGTTTAGCTGCTCTGTCGAATCTTCTTTGAACATTCGACAGACACCATAAGCCTTCAATGACAGATTCGACCTTAATTAATTTGGATTTTTGGACGAATGCAATTTTTAATGAAAAATGAAATAAATAAAAACGAATTTCGGGAGTAACTAAATAAATTTATTTTTTGGACGAAAACGAAATTCCAAAACAAAATATGTCAGTGTGCACATGTCTATTATAGAACATATGTTTTCTATAGTTTACACTGCTTAGCTTTATCAAAGAAATAGTTCAAGTCATGAAAGTCCATATATCATCCTGCTGTCCAGAAATGTGCAATACAATCTTTTTGTGTAAACTTTTTAGAGTGTTTGTTTTATTATTAATACAGTAGTATTCAGTCCAATCTAAGGCCTCTTTCACACTGAGGTGCGTTGCAGGAGCTATAGCCTTAAAAATAGCGCCTGCAAAGCGCCCTGAAACAGCGGCTCCATTCACTCCAGTGTGAAAGCCTGAGGGCTTTCACACTGGAGCGGTGAGCTGGCAGGGCGTCAGAAAAAGTCCTGCCAGCAGCTTCTTTGGAGCACATTAGGATCGGGGAACTCACCGCTCCTAAAGCGCCCCTGCCCATTGAAAACAATTGGGCAGCGCTGCTATACTGCCGGCAAAGCGCCGCTGCAGCGGCGCTTTGCGGGCGGATTTAACCCCTTTTCGTCCACTGGGGGCGTTAAACCACCCAGCTAGCGGTTGAATAGCGCTGCTAAAACGACGGCAAAGTGGTGCTAAAAATAGCGCCGCTTTACCGCTGACACCCGGGGCGGCTCAGTGTGAAAGGGGTCTAATGGTTTACCATTTTGAGACTATACAATTCAATGTGCACTTTGGTTACTGCAGATGAAGTGTTTTGATTGTTGCAAGTACTGATAATTTTCCTCCAGTTTGAAACAATAGTATGCTTTTAGAGTGTGAGCATAATATAGTATTGCCTCCTTCATCTGATTTCATCAAATATTGCTTTGCTTATCAGTTTTTCTATGAATTCATTAAGAATAGTGATGATCTGAATGTACTTGGATTGGGTTTGAGCATAGTTTGATGAAAATTACCAAAGCTTGGTTGTCAGATCTGAATGCCATTGAAGTCATTGGGAGTCTAATATTAAAAAGTAAGATACTGGGTACTGCCCTGATGAAACTGTACCAAAGCAAAAGAAAAAAAATTGGTGAGCCAGTGATTTTAGTAATGTATTGAAACAGTAAAAATGCAAAACTAAATTAATAACATTCCTGGGGGATGCCATAGTCCTGCCTGTGAGGTGGGGCATATGTGGAGTGTATACAAGCAAACTACTACAGCAAAATCGACATTTGCCAAGAAAAAAAAATTGATAAAATTGCCAGATAAATGTATGTTTTGTAA
Organism: Aquarana catesbeiana; assembly: GCF_042186555.1. NCBI lineage: Eukaryota > Metazoa > Chordata > Amphibia > Anura > Ranidae > Aquarana > Aquarana catesbeiana. The sequence goes on along the minus strand of NC_133329.1, from coordinate 223,732,840 downwards.
ACAAATGGCCATTGCATCCTTTCACTTAAGCCTCTTCCCTGCAACCTTGGCCTGGTGGTTGTGGGGGGTCAGGGGTCGGAGGGGTCTTATCAGAATCTGAAAGCCCACTTTACCAAATAAGGAAGCCCCCAGATACCACCCCCCCATTCATTCGCAAATAAATACACAGGGGGTGATTTACTAAAGGCAAATAGACCGTGCACTTTGCAGTTGCACTCTGCAAGTGCAGATGATTCAGATCTTAGTAAATGAGTTAAAGCTTGAGTTTGCAAAGAACACTCAATCACGTGCAAGGAAAAATGAAAAAACTGCATTTTTGCTTGCACATGATTGGATGATGGAAGTCCATAGAGCTTTTGCTCATTTACTAAGCTCTGGAGCAATTGCTCTTTCAGAGTGAAACTGCATAGTGCACAATCTATTTGTCTTTAGTAAATCAACCCCATAGAGAGAGTTTTTGACAAGTCCTTTATAAAAAGATAATGATAAAGTCCTATGATGTAGCTCTACATCAATCACAATGCCTGATGCTTAGGGAAATAAAAAACAAACAAATGACTAAACACGGCAATGCCACCTGCCGAATGACTGCACCATGGACATATTTTGGAATGGTTATTGCCCAAATATGACCACGTGGCTGAATTTAGGCAATTATGTCACCACCTATCCACACCCCTTTGCTTACATTGCCAGGTATTCCCAGTCATGTAAGTGAATGTGCCAGGTGACATCAATGGTTGGCAAGGACATGGCAGATGCAAGCAACGGCTGTTTCCTAGGCAGCCATTGACAGCAGGAAACTTTCACATTTGTCCATGCCAAGTGCCCTAAGCATTTGCATTTGTATTAATGTCTGAAAAGTGATTGTTTGATTCAAACTTACTTACTTACCAACCACTGAAGTCACCTGGCTGATTCACTTACATGGTCCTTGGCCACGTTAGTGAAGAGGTGGGGTGAGGGGGTGACTTCATGGCCTAAATTTGGCCACATTAAGGTATTAACCATGCCAAAATATGGCCATAGTCATATTTGACAGCGATGTCACTGCTATCTCTGCCCTTCTCTTTTATTGCTGATGATAGTTTAGGGAGCTGTCATTTGGCAAGTGGTGTTGTTGTGTTTGGTCATCAGGTTTTCTCTTTAGGTAAGTCTTGGGCATTGTGACTTACATAGTTAGTCAGGTTGAAAAAAGTCCATCCAGTTCAACAAAAAAAAACCAAGAAAACTGCAATAAATGGAGGACATATACCTCTTTTTAGTTCAGAGCAAAGGTAATATGAAGCATGTGTCTTGTGGTAGGCCTTATTGGAACTGTAATGCCCCGTACACACAGTCGGACATTGATCGGACATTCTGACAACAGAATCCTAGGATTTTTTCTGACGGATGTTGGCTCAAACTTGTCTTGCATACACACGGTCACACAAAGTTGTCGGAAAATCCGATCATTCTGAACGCGGTGACGTAAAACACGTACGTCGGGTCTATAAATGGGGCAGTAGCCAATAGCTTTCATCTCTTTATTTATTCTGAGCATGCGTGCCACTTTGTGCGTCGGATTTGTGTGCACACGATCGGAAATTCCGACAACGGATTTTGTTGTCGGAAAATTTTATAGCCTGCTCTCAAACTTTGTGTGTCGGGCAAATCCGATGGAAAATGTGTGATGGAGCCTACACACGGTCGGAATTTCCGACAACAAGGTCCTATCACACATTTTCCGTCGGAAAATCCGACCGTGTGTACGGGGCATAAGAGTGTACTGGAATGTACTGGAGTGTACTGTAATGCCATTAAAAATAACTGACACTGCAACATACTTCAGTACTTGTGTTGGAATGTTTTGCAACAAATGCATTTTACCACGTTATTGCAATACACTAATGTGAATAAATGTGATAAAGGCAAATATTTTCATTTTACCCTTTTTTGTTAGGTACTCTTTTAGAAATGAATATGTAAATAATTTTGTCATCCTCCCTGAATTTTAAATTAGTAATACTTGCTTGATACTTCGAACATGACTTTGACTATGGACGTCCAGCATTTGGAATTTACTAGCTAGTAGTCACAGGTTCAAAGTGGAATTCCAATTGAGGAGGAAGCAAGTAAAACAGGTCTACTGTAACAAGCATTTGAAATAAGGCACAATATATAAATTCCATACAAATATCCTACCACTAAGAGTTTTTGATACCCTACATAGTTACATATTATAGGGTTATATTGTATAATAAAACATTAGTGACAAATTAGTCACTCATTTAAGTAGAACATTGTATTTTTATTTTTTTAAGAGAGGGCCTACTGGGCTATTTCAAAAGATCCGGTGGATCTATAATATAGACATTCAGCACATGATCTGATATTTCATTATGTCTTATGACAAAGTGGAAATGCAATGTCAACTAGAGATGAACTTCGGGTTCAGGTTGAATATGAGTTTGATCTTAACCGAACCATTTTGCAGCTCAGTGAAAGGGCAAATTAACTGGACAGTTTATGCACCCAAACTTCCTCCTGGAAGTCTGTCATTTAGTGGCGGTAGCAGTACCACCAGTAAATGACATGACATATCTTCTTTAAGGTTCATAAAAACCCTTATAGAGACAAGCAGTCTAAGTGGCCAGGAAAGGGGAGAGGCCAAGTATGCTGCCTCATGCCACATTATAAATGAACACTATAGGACGCATCTAAGTGCAGAAAGTTTTATAGACAATGCACTTTATTCATTTTATGATTTATAGCACATTTCACATTTGGAGTCAATTGCACTTTTTATGTATTAGAATTGCATGTAAAGGTAGATGAGATCTAAATAAGGATGGTTAGATATTTTAGGAGCGCTACACTTTTTTTGTATTAAGTTAAAGTGATTGTAAATGATTTTTTTTGGTAACAAACAGGTTTATACTCACCTGCTCTGTGCAATGGAATTGCCCACAGTGGCCCAAAACCTCCTATTTTTGGGTCCTCCACTGGTGCTTCTGGCTCCTCCCCCCATGAGAGCCCCATAGAAATCTGCTGGCTCACTCCAGAGCCTTCCTGTCTGCATCTATTGACACAGGCAGTGGTGCCCAGCGCCACCCCCACTCCTCATCCCTGGCTTTGATTGACAACAGCAGGAGTCAATGGCTCCCGCTGCCTCAGCAAAGCCTAAGAGACCAGGAAGTGAGGGGAGAGAAGAGCTGCAGACATGCACAGTGTTAAATCAAATGAGGGCTCAGGTAGGTGCAAGGGGAAGTGAGGGGGTACTACTACGTAAACATTATTTACCTTAATGCAAGGTATGAATTAAGGTAAAAAATGTTTAGGCTTTATAACCACTTTAAATAATTTATTGATAAAACACTAAATAATGCACTTACATTTAGTAGAGTCAAAGAAGGCATATCATAAAAGCAGAAATAGTCATCTAAGGGACCCAAATCAAGTAGCAGTGATCCAGGGTCATGTAGTGCAGAGCCGCCAGTAGCATATATAGTGGCAGTAGCCCCAGAGCTAATCTGACAGCATGGGAAAGTTCCTGTATGGCATCAGACACTGAACGTGTGGTTTTCTCAAGCCTGTGGTTTGAGAAAGAGACTGTACCTCCTCAAAATATGTTGCTACGTCTACTCCACACCTCCGGACATCATCCATGAACTTTCCCATACTGACAGATTGGCTCTGGTGTTACTTTAGCTATCTATGCTACTGGCAGCTCTGCGCTACATGATTCTAGATCACTATTGCTTGACTTGGGTCCTTGAGAGAATTACATCTGCTCTTATGATATGCCCTCTTTTACTCCCCTAAATGTGAGTGTTCAGTGTTTCTCCTCTCCACCCAGTCACAAGGAATGATAGGATACATTTCAGGGAAAGAGCCTTCCTCAGCCTAACTTGGCTGTATTCCTTTTTTTATTAAAAAGCCTGCCTGTTTGCAATTTCTTTTTTGAAAGTTCCACTTTAAGCAATAAAGTGCCTGTATTACACTTACCTAAGCCTGTGAGGGGTGGTATAATGTTACAAACACCAATATATCTGGGCCAAAATGTTTGGACAAGGTTTTCCAAGCTGTCTGATCAAACTCCCCATACCCCCATCCCAATAAGTCACAGCTTGGGGTAGGATACATGTGATTCCTTTGCTATAGGTTCTGAATGATTGTGTCCTGATACTACATGTATCTAAAAATGGAACTTATAAATATATGAATAAACATGCATATAAACGATGCAGCCAGATTTCAATGTTTATCTGCAGGTTGAAGGCATTTATTTTGTCAATGGTGACTTCAGTGTACATAGTTAATAGACATAATTATCACATGATTGGGAAGAATGCTGACTGGTTTCCTAATCATCAGTGGGAAACTGTGATGTGTTGGTTGCTGGTTCTTAAAGGGGAAATTGTATAGTAATGCATCCTCAACATGGAACATTGTGTAGGGGAAATGTTAATATTCAACATTGGGGTGGGAAAGGGTTAAAGAGACACTGTCAAGGATGAATGTCTCCAGATTTCTAGATAATATTAATAAGGAGTGGCAAGAGCACTCATCTTCCTCAGCAAAAGCAAGTAGGAAACAAACTGCAAAGACTTCTCTCTCTTGTTACCCCATAAGAAACATCCCTTTGTCTCCCCACACCAGGTTAAAATAATAAATAAATAATGTAAAATAATGACCAAAACTCATAAGTTCAGCCCCGCAGTCCAGTGTGGCAACACAACATCCAAAACCATATCATTTGAAGAGAGCTACAGTGGTTTTGGATGCTGTCTTCAAATAATAAGGTTTTGGATGTTGTGTTAACATACTGGACTGTGCGGCTGCTTATTTCTCATTTTTTATTTCTTTATTTTCTTTTGATATTTGAGTTCTGTTTTAGGTTTTGGGATTATTTAAAAAAAAAACAATTAATTTCACATCTATTCATGTTTAGGAGTGCCTACACTAAATATTTTAGATACTTATGGATTTTGGCTTCATATACAGAGATTATTAAGCCGCATCTTGAATCCCAAAAATGCCAAATTCTGTATGGAATCCACCAGGTCCATCACTGCTTCCCTTCAGGTACCTACAAGTTTCCATTGTTCCAATACTTCAGCATTTCCTATGGGCCCCTACACTACCAGTGTGTGGCCCTGCCCTTTGGCCTTTCATCTGCACTGCAGGGGTTCAACAAGGTGTTGGCCCAACGTATAGATCTACTGCATTCTTGTATTATGCTTAAATGCCCTACTGTGAATGGAACAGTCAGTATGGGCTTCATCATGGCTTTGACTGTGTAAATATTACAGAGGTTTGGATGGATCTTGAACCTTCATAAATCAGTGCCGCAAACGACTCCTTGTTTTGAATATCTGGGTATAGTTAGGTATACAGTTATGACCAGAGTATTTTTTCCACAGCAGAAAGTTCAGACTCTCTGACTTCAGTATCAAGCTCTCTAGTCCAGGAGTCATCCAACTTTGTCACTGTGCATAAAGTCCCTAGACAGACCTATTAATTTGGCATCAAGGACCAGGTTGCCTCTGGCCTGGTACTTCAAAAATCTGGCTTTGGAATTGGGGAATCAGAGAAGTTATTTTTTCTTGTCTTCTAGAAGATCCTCATGATGGATGTCAGTCTGTGGGTTGAGAAGGAGTCCTGGGCACCCTGCCAATACAGGGGACTTGATCCTTGTCTAAATTTTCTTAACCAATCAATATCCTGGAACTTTATGTGTGTTATGTTTGTCTATGCAGCATTGGACTATCCTTCTGGTATATCAACCCTCAGGGAGGCATCAGAAATCTCGTTTGAAGCAGGAAAGATAGATCATATCCTGTCCTGGGTAGAAATTCATGTTCCTGTCTTGTCCACAATGTTCATCCCAGGTATAGACAGTTGGCAGGCAACTTCCTCAGCCTACTCTGATACAAAAAGCTAGGAAGTCTACTTCTTGTAAGGCCTATCATCAGATATTAAAAGAAGCAGGAGAGGAGTGAGCACTCAAAAAACAATGAAATGCAAAAAAAGGGTGTATTTTATATATATATATATATATATATATATATATATATATATATATATATATATATATATATATATATATATATATATATACATGTGTTTGTGCGTGTGTGTGTGTGTTATATGACGCCCAGTCAGGATAACAGAACCACTTCCTGGCCATCAATCTGCTATAGGGCAGACGGGAAGTAGTTAAGGGCAATTTTCTGATATTTCTGTCTAATTTCAGAAACTGTTGGCTTCTCACTCCTTGATTAATATGCTTGTGTACGGAGTGTCCTATGTATCAGGGGTATTCAATACCTGCTGGCTCCATTGGATCTAAACCTGGTTCTCTGTGTAATTTTATTTGAACCCATTACAGAAATGTTATCTCCACTCTAGACCCCAAGGTGGCAATTTCTTATAGCCATCATTTAGATCCACTAATTCTGGGAGTGCTTCCTGGGAGTTTTGGCATCAAACAAAGGTTTCCCAGTTTTGCAAGGTTGCCACTTGGTATTCTGTTCACACATTCTCTAAGTTGCATCATGTGGAAACTGTGCCTCATTTGAGGCAAGTTTTGAATGCAAGGTCCTCCATCCAGCTCTTAGAGCTGTAGGCAGTCCCCAGTTTTCTGGGGGGGTTTATTTGTTTTTTTTTTTTGTTTTTTTATTTCCCCTCAGTTGGACTGCTTTGGACATTTCTAATGTGTACTTTTTATGCCCCTTAATGAACAAGAAAATCTGGCCAACACATTTTTTGTTTAGCAGTGTTCTTCTCTGAAGCTGGATGGAAATATTGATAATGATAATGATATTAACACTGATAAGGTTGTCAAGGAAATTGTCAGTTCCTAAATCGGTTGCAACATTCTCAAAAACAACAGTCTCCTTAGCCAGAATGGTATCACTAGTTATCAGAAAAGGTTCATCATCTGGCTTTGTTACCAGTGGCAAATAACAGGGTTTTCTGTACCCCTGATCAACAATCATGGGTACTACACTGCTCAGATATCTGGCCTTTTACAGGCACAGGATGCTGGATTTCCACCACCCAGTATTGGTACATAAGGTGGGTATTTGGTAGTCTGAAATATAATTCAAATCCCAGGCAGTCCCATGGGAAGAGTTGAGAAAAATGGGTAAATGTTGCTTAATCCGGTGAATGTGCAGATGAATCCTCCTAGTAAATGTATTTTACAAACCAGGTGAATTATTCATTGGTACATCTGTAGCAAATGTGGGGTGAATAGGTATACTATGCTATATATATATATATATATGTGTGTGTGTCCTTTGATACAGGATGATCATAATATTTCAGTATAAAGGGGTGACAGGTAATTTTGAGAAAGACTTTGAATTCATAAATTTTAATTAACATTACAATTTACTTAAATTATTTGTGCTTAAATCTTTCATGTTAATGTCTAATAATATATAAAGGAAACATTAGAAACAGATTATTTTAAAAGCTTATTTTATTTTACCTAAATATATGTTAAAACTAATGTTATAATCCGAAGCTCCCTATGAGCTTTTTTCAAAATAGGGCATCCTTAGATCATTCGTGATGAATAAACATACTAGAAGCTGATATAACAAAGAATGTGTTGGAGGTACCTGACAATCTCAGCAGGGAGATCTCATTAAAACATACACACACACCCAGACACATACACACATGAAAAGAACTGAGCAATAGCTGGGAAATAGGAAATTTCCAGGGAAATCTGGCTGATATCCAGACAGAGGGGAAACACCACTAGCTGTTCACATACTTATTTCAGTAAGAATCTTCTGGCTGTTGATGTAAACAGTTCTGCTGTTATGGGCTCGGTGCCCTTGCTTGGTTCATGCTATGCTTGTATATCTGGCTAACTGTTACTAACACAAAGCAGTCTGGAACTGTAAAGTCAAACAGGCTTATCTAATAAGGCAGTGCAAAGAGCAGTGATGATGCACAATAATCCATAGAAGCCAACCAAATTGCAGCTTTTTTCAGTTTAGGTTAATCAGAACATTAAAAGATGCTGCTTTCATCTACTTGGCACATAGGTTATTATTTACCAACTCTAAAAATGGTAATGGTTTCTTAGACCTTTACATTATTTGTATATTTACCCATCTTATTTAGCAACAACGCATAAGAGTGTGCTATGATTTATTCTATGTATTATTTAAATATATCAATTTATACTGACATATCTCTGAAATATATACTGACATGTTTCATAATGGCCATGCATTGCATTGCTACAAATATGTGCACAATCTTTTGCAAAGGTTGCTAAATCAATACTACACATATCAGGTTGATTTTGTGAACTTGTTAAAAAGAAACTAAGGATCTAGAGTTAACTTAGCCCAATGTAGCTAACAACTTCAAATCCTATACATACAATAAAACTGATGTTTGGGTATAGCCAAGCTGGACCAATGTAGCTATGTAAAAAATTGCCTTATCTAAACTTCAGCTTTAATGTTTAGCCAAAATTCTTCAATGTGCTTGTGCACAGAAAAGTGACAGTACAAATGGCCCTCCCCTGACCTGCTTACCTTCAGATATGCTTCCAAGTTCTTCTCTGTGCTACACTGCCTGGCACAGCTTTTGAAGCTACTACTGCACATGTGTGCTGCTTGGACCTCGGTTTTTTTGACTGGTTCATACTTGTTGTAGGCCAAAGCCATAGGAATGAATAGGCTGAGAAGCCCATTCATTATCCATCTCATATACCATTATCGTAAATAAACTCAAATTATTGGACAGTTTTACACAAAAGTAGGGATGGGCGAACGGTTCGGCCCGAGCATAAGTTCGGGCCTAAATTTGGTTGTTCGGATGTTCGGCGAACACCGAACAATATGCAGTGTTCGTGGCAAATTCGAAAGCGGCAGAACACCATTAAAGTCTATGGGACATGAATATGAAAAATCAAAAGTGCTAATTTTAAAGGCTTATATGCAAGTTATTGTCATAAAAAGTGTTTGGGGACCTGGGTCCTGCCCCAGGGGACATGTATCAATGCAAAAAAAATGAAATATTCCTTTACATACCATGCCTGGGGGTGTCTATAGTATGCCTAAAAAGTTCTTCAGTTCAGTTTTCCCGTGTTTAGAACAGTAACACAGCAAACTGACATTTCTAAAGGAAAAAAGTCATTTAAAACTGATTGTGGCTGTAATGAATTGTCAGGTCTCGGCAATATAAATAAAACTCATTGAAAAAAACAGCATGGGTTCCCCCAGTCCATTACCGGTCCCTTTGGGTCTGGTATGAATATTAAGGGGAACCCCAAACCAAAAATTAAAAAAGTGCCTGGGGGTCCCCCAAAATCCATACCAGGCCCTTCAGGTCTGGTATGGAAATTAAGGGGAACCCTGCACCAATTTTTTTTTTTAAATGGCGTAGGGGTCCCCCCAAAATCCATACCAGATCAAAGGGTCTGGTATGGACTTAAAGGGAAACCCTGCACCAAAATTTAAAAAAAATGGTGTAGGGTCCCCCAAAATCCATACCAGACCATTATATGAGCACACAATCTGGCAGCCCGCAGGAAAAGAGGGAGGATGAGAGAGCGCCCCCCCTCCTGAACCGTACCAGGCCACATGCCCTCAAATTGGGGAGGGTGCTTTAGAGTAGCTCCCCTAAGCACTTTGTCCCATGTTGATGGGGACAAGGGCCTCATTCCCACAACCCTTTCCTGGTGGTTGTGGAGGTATGCGGGCGGGGGCTTATCAGAATCTGGAAGCCGCCTTTAACAAGGGGACCCTCCAATCCTGGCCTCCCCCATGTGCATTGGTAAGGGGTACATTATACCCCTACCATTTCACAAAAAAAGTGTCAAAAATAGTAAAAAAGACAGGAGACACTTAGGGACAAGTCCTTTATTAAAAGATAAAAAAATAAAAATGTCCCGCGATGTCCATTCATCTTCTATCACACCGCCCGATGAACCGAAAAAAGAAAAAAATGCATCAGCTCCGCCTCCATGGGAGGCTCCCGCCAAGTGGCACTTCTTCTTGATGGCAACTGTTATATAGTTGAGGGCGGGGCCACTCGGTGACATAAACAGGTGACCCCGCCTTCCTCTGACATCACGAGGCATCAGGGGGGGCAGGGTCACCCGTTTACATTACCAGGTGACGCCCTCAGCTATATAACAGCTGTCACTGAGAAGAAGCATCACTCGGTGTGAGCCTCCCATGGAGGCAGAGCTTTTGCATTTTTTTTGTTTTCCGGTTCGTCGGGCGGCGTGATAGAAGATGAATGGACATCGCGGGACATTTTAATTTTTTTATTTTTTAATAAAGGACTTGTCCCAAAATGTCTCCTGTCTTTTTTACTATTTTTGACGTTTTTTTGTGAAATGGTAGGGGTACAATGTACCCCTTACCAATTCACATAGGGGGTAGGCCAGGATCTGGGGGTCCCCTTGTTAAACCACCGGGCAAGGGTTGTGGGAATGAGGCCCTTGCCCCCATCAACATGAGGACAAGGTGCTTTGGGGGCTACTCCAAAGCACCCTCCCTATGTTGAGGACATGTGGCCTGGTACGGTTCAGGAGGGGGGTGCTCTCTTGTCCCCCCTCTTTTCCTGTGGCCTGCCAGGCTGTGTGCTTGATCTGGTATGGATTTTGGGGGACCCCTACACCATTTTTTTTATTTTGGTGCAGGGTTCCCCTTATTTTCCATACCAGACATGAAGGGCCTGATATGGATTTTGGGGAGACCCCCCCGCACAATTTTTTAAAATTTTTGGTTTGGGATTCCCCTTAATATTCATACCAGACCCAAAGGGCCTGGTAATGGACTTGGGGGGGACCCATGCTGTTTTTTTCAATGAGTTTTATCTATATTGCCGAGACCCGACAATTCATTACAGCCGCAATCAATTTTAAATTACTTTTTTCCTTTAGAAATGTCATTTTCGTGTGGTGATGTTCTAAACATGGGAAAACTGTGCCACTTTACAGGCATACTATAGACACCCCCCAGGCACGATATTTAAAGGAATATTTAATTTTTATTGTTTCACTTTAAGCATTATTAAAATCACTGCTCCTGAAAAAAACATCAGTTTTTAATACTTTTTTTTGCATTGATACATGTCCCCTGGGGCAGGACCCGGGTCCCCAAACACCTTTTATGACAATAGCTTGCATATAAGCTTTTAAAATGAGCACTTTTGATTTTTCATGTTCGTGTCCCATAGATTTTAAGGGTGTTCGTTTTTTGTTCATTCGAATTTTTTGACTATTCGGATGTTCTGGTGTGAACCAAACTGGGGGTTGTTCAGCTCATCCTTACACAAAAGCATCTTTCTCTTATGGGTTCTCCTACTCTTAAGCAACTAGTAGTTCTAACATACCTGTGAAGGACTTGATTTATCATATATATATATATAGCTAGTGGTAGATAATCACATATAACTGGACTTGTTCTGTGATGTTAAAGATGTTTTGCTGTTTTCCCATACAGTTTCTTTCATTGAGTGTGAAAAACATATGTCAATTTCACCATTGAAATTGAGATATTGAGATATCACCATTGCATGTGATCCTCTGATCATCAAACTGCACAATCAAGCTTTTTAACTTGTATCCCAAAACTTTTATCTATGCTTTAGCCTTAACACCTAGCACTAAACACATAACCTCTCCGTCAACGCTTAACGCTTTATACATAAAAAAACCAAACTGCAGCAATTATTCTCCACTGCCCCATCATTTATCTAATCATTTTTCAGATGTCTTCTGGTGGGTCATGAGATGTCTAAAGTCCTCTTCCTCTTTACCTCTGCTCCAGCTGTGGCCAGCCCTAAGTTATGTAGAAAGCCCTATCGTCAGTGCTGTTCTCTGCAGCAATGTACTGTGAGCTTTGTACAACAGGATATGGCATCCCTTGCTGGATGTCTGTGATAAACTGGAAGTGGGTTGAATGATGTTGGCCATCATTCACTCCAGAGGGAAACTAGCACTGGGCCATGTAGGATGATGCTTGGGGTGCAATGAAATATGGGGAATGTTTTTTTTTTTTTCTAGGTGCAGAAGGGAGAGTGTGTTTAAAAAGCTGTAAATGAACGGTAAGGTGACTCTGAGAAATATGAGGTCTGTCGTTACTGTTCTTCTTGTTAAAATTCTAGTTGCTTGGCTGTGTTTCTTAACTTGTTTTTGGTTGGAAACTAACACAGCATTGAAACCAAAACATCTACATGACAGTCAGCTAGATTTCCAAAAGGAGAGTTCATTAATGGCTCTGATAATCTGGAAGTGGGTTGACTGATGATGCCAATCATTCACTCTAGAAGAGGACGAGCACTGGACTATGTAGGATGATGCTGGGGGTGCACTGAAGTGTGGAGAATGTTTTTTATATAGGTGCAAAAGGGAAGGGGGAGCGTGTTGAAAAAGCTGGGCATTAAAGTGACTCTGTCATGATAGAAATATGAGGGCTACCATTTCTGGTCTTCTTAAAATTCTAGCTGCTTGGCGGATTTGAAGCCAAAACATCAACACAGCAGCCAGAAAACTTGAATTCTAAAAGGAGAGTTCATTAATGGCAGCCTCAATGACCTTCTCATGCCCCTCAGCTCTTAAAACTATACAGTGAAATTAAACTAAAAACCCTTACTCTAAAACGAATGTAACTTAGCTTAAGATGTAAAACTGCATTAGACCCATTTTCTGTATACCCTTCAGACTTATTTTTATGGCTTTCACTGAAAATGAGTGGCCCTGAGTTGTCAGTGTTAAAAAGTCACAATCCTTTTCTGGTCACTCCTTGTCATACTGGGTCTCTACTGTAACAAAGGCTGAACAGGAAGAATTCTATCTTTGATAAACTATGACCAGAAAATATTTATGGATGGAAAGGGTTTGAGTTGGTTTAAGTGAAAATAAGAAAAATTATCCTCCATCCACAAACCTCTAAACCTAAAAAAATGTTGACTTCATTAATAAGTTCTATTTAATTTTTTATTTTTATTTTTTTTGCAATTACACCATTATGTCCACATAATTGATAACTATCTCCATATAAAAATCTATCCTATATGAAAATGAAACAATCACCTGCAACTGGTGGCTGCTTTGTTTAACATTTTGCTAGACTACACAACTTTTTAATATCAGTGCAATTTCAGAAAAGGTCAGTAAAATTTGTATTGTCAGTTTTTAATTGCCTGGTATTTGCAATTTTTCATTTAAATTGGCAATGGACCTAAAATAGAACTAAAGGTAAAAACATTTTTTTTCCATTTTGAATAGAGTAAGCAAGGGTATAACCCCTGTAATTTTTTGCCATCTGTGTCCTACTGTGCAGAATTTCCTTCGCTCCCTGTTCCAAAGCCAAAACAACCAAGACATACAGACATAAGAAGTGTAATCCTGTATTGCAGGTTTCTAAACTTGACAAACAGAACAGCTACAGTAGATTCTGACCTCACTTATCTCCACTGAAATTAAAATATACAGCTTGGTCACTGACCACTCCAACCTGTAGTTGGAAATTGAAGGAGCAGCAATACATTGATAAGGTCAACTGTGTGCTTTCGTCTCCTATCTGCCAGCTGCCTGAAAACTGTACAATGTAGTAAAGCCCAATTGGCGTATAGCCCTTTCCTCTCCTAGTCTGGGAACTACAGGAGTCTAATATGCAGCAAATATACATTTAAAGACTTTTGTATTACAAACATGACACATGACACATGACTGCACTTATGTTTTAAAAGGCTCTTCTTTTCTGACAGTCCTTCTGGGATTTGTTTCTAATTATTAAACATTTAAGAAATTTCATAACAACCCTTTTTTAGTTGTCTTTATCATAGCAAAAATCTTAATGCATCACTCCAGAGGATTTGATTAAGCTGTTGTGGCAATCCTGTTGTTTAACAGTTATTCTTTTTTTCATCCTACTGAGTTGCTTGATGGTTGACATCAGTCGCAGGGAGCACATATCCTTTCTGCTTGATTGAAAAGGATACAGAATATCTTGTTCTCCATGCAGGATCATGCTGATTCAGCCTTGAAGTGCTTTGTACATGGGGAGAAGAGGATTACTTATCAAAGTGTTCCAGCTGCAAAACTGGTATAATACATAAGCAAACACAGGGGAAGGATTCATGCAACTTCATTAAGGGTTAATTTTGAAGTTCAGATTATTCTTTGATTCAGGTCACTGGTACTGAATCAATAGAGAATATTAACCTTTAGAAAATTGAAATTCCTTGCGATAAAGTTTACTTTATCATTAGTAGATACTTGTCATGTGGACTGCCAGTTGGGAATTATATGTTAACACTACACCTTAAAGCCAATCTTTAGGCATTTAATTCAATTTTGCATTAATTAAACATAATAATTGTATTTTACATGTAGAGGACAGCACATTGATTCATTTAGACATGCTTGAAGTTACTGTAGAGGTACCTGCATGCACTTGTAGCAGCATGCAGTCCTCATCACAATCTCTGAATTGTTTAAATTTTTTGCTGTTTTAATTGGGCAAAGCTTTGAAGCTTTTTGGTAGTGTCAAAGCTTACCCACCATCCTGGCAAACTTTCCTATTGGCTTATCATTAGTATGACTGCCTTACTGGGAGATAAGATTGTAGATAAGGTAGGATGGGGCACAAAGCAGTACAAAATAACAACATATAAAAAACAAACACATGAGAGTGCCTACATCTAGGTGTAGTGATTTATTAAAAAAAGTATAAAAGACCATAAAAATGCACTTTCTAGTTAAAAGTGGATCAAGGCTTGTCATAAACCCATATAGACCTCCATAGGATCACTGTGAGGCTGCAGAACTCAGCAGGAATGTGGCTAGTTCTTGATGGAACATAAGCCCCGTTAAATGATGGGTTCTAGTCAACACAATAGCTTATTCATTTTCTTTGGGGCACAAAGCACTACAGCCTGGATTTGGGGCTACTGAAATGGGACTATAGGCTGCTACAGGTATGAGCAGGCACCTATAAGAGTCTTTGCATTATACTTGTTTTCATCTCATGGTGAATAAATAACATTAATAGAAGGGAGAGCTGGGGAATTAACTCATCAGCATGCTACTACAGTCAAAGTCTGGGGCTGGTCCTGGGCCAACTGCATGGCAGGGGTACCAAGGTTACAAGAGTTTACACTATGTCTGACATTTCAACTATTGACCATTCTAGTCAGCATTGAGGTAATTAAAGTTAGATGTTTTTAGAATAAGGGACATGCCCATGCCATATAAAAAAACTGATTTTATTCAATTGGTAACATAGTATACCTTGCTATACAAGCCTGCACATTTCTGTGCTAAGACACTGCTTGTAACATCTTGTGAATGATTTGCCAATAGGCACAACTGACAGAATGTATATAGTAATAGAATTTTCCTCTGTTCCAAAGCTTCCATGGCCTGCTATCTCCCTGATGCCAGGTCGAACAGGAGCTACCTGTGTTCCAAGTATACTGCAGAGCAACAAACAGCCACAAGCAGCCACACTGCATTATACTGCAGAGTAACAAACAGCCACACTACAATGACAACACACTTAGGTTAATGCTATTCCATGAAGCAATAAGAATGAGCCTCTGCATTGGGACCACCCTCCCTAAAGCATTTCACCCACCCTTGCTTAGTCTTAGAGATTAACTTAACCTTGGTCAATGAATTGTGTTATAGTGGGTGGTCCCGAGGTGGGGTCGTATTGTTTTGACTTCATGAAATAAAGTGTGGCTGTTTGTTCCTCTGCAGAATAAATGTAGTTATTACAGAAGTCAAAATGTTAAAAAAAAAAAAAATAATAATTAATAATTGCCTTGCCTTACTTGTCTATGGTCTGTGTTGTGGTTGTTGCTTTTTTTTTTTTTTTTTTAGGTGACTTCTGCTGTCATCATTTATAAATTCATAAAGGCTCATTGGCTATGTAAATTTGTTTCCTACTTAACCTCTTTTCCATGCAATTAAGATTGTGGTACTGACTTGTAAAATTCCTTACAAAAATTAATTCTGTTCTGACACACACATCTATAAGTCGCCCCATAGGCTGAAAATGAGACCTTTAGGTGTATAACTGCCTAAAAAGTGTTTCGCTAGTTATATAGTTATTCAGGCTAAAACAAGTTAGTTATTCAACTCCAAAAAAGAATCCTTCCTTATCCCCTGGGTCAATCATATAACTCAGTTGATCAACATTCTCCATTTATTTTTTTTCTGTAATATATATATATATATATATATATATATATATATATATATATATATATATATATATATTTAATAATTATTAGTAATTGTTTATATTTTGGGCATTAAGGAACACATCCAGCTCCTTTATGAATCTACTAAATAAAGTAGGATCAGATATTATAGAAGGTTATTCCACATACAGTAAAGAACCCTTTATGTATGCAGAGGTAAAACTTTTTTTCCCTCTATTTGCAAAGAGTATCTCTGTGTCGTTTGTGGTGATTGTTCATATTTGTCAAGCTGATTTAGTTTAAAGTGAATCTGCACCCAGACTATGCACACTAAAGTAATTACATGTTCTGTTTTAAGCATTAAAAGCACTTTAAGGACTTGTAAATATGGGTGCCTAAGGCTGTACAACTTAAAATTTGAGTGTATTTCCCTTCCCAGGAGTCATAGGTGCAGGTACAGTCGACCAAAGAAATCAGCGGCTGTATGTGATTGTACACTGATATACACTCTTGTAAAACATACATAAACATATAAATATGTGAATCTGGATGTGGACTGCCTGCATTCATGGGTTTACAGTGAAATGCACATGCATGTTTACACAGGTACTTTGTGCGTCGGATTTGTGTACACACGATCGGAATTTCCGACAACGGAAATATATATCTATATCTATATCTATATCTATATCTATATCTATATATATCTATATAGATCTAGGTGCCTGTGTGCATGAGGAATAACACAAGCCCTCAGTCATTTGTGTAGCTATAGGCATTGTGAAGACATTCATATTCAAAAGTCACCACATAGGCACTAAAGTCATATTTCTTTTTATGTTAAGCAGATCTTGGCATCTTGCCAACCTTCTAATAAAAACAAATTTTGGAGTGTTTTTTTTGTCATTTCTGATGATCTTTGGGGATCAATTACTTCATACATGCAACAAGAGATTTCAGGGATGGCTTTTAGGTTAACCTGTTGCTGCCCACGTAATACACATGTGCAGTGGAAAAGAGGATAGGCTTTAATCTCCACACACTGTGCATACAGTATGTGTCCATGGGTGGCAGAGGTTTCTGTGCAGCAAACACACTCACTGTGTGCTCTGAGCACAGTTACCAAGCCTTCAAAGCTCCTTCTATCTAGTAATGAGCTTTTCGGAATGGCTCTCAATCATGTGATCACTTTGACAGCCAGTCACAGTAGTCATATGATAAGGCAGACCTTCCTATGCCTTAACAGCCCAGGTAAAGGGATACTGGAGCTGGGTGGGAAGAGGTTAAGAATATGTAAACCCTTTAAGGTCCATAGTCTTGGCACAGGTGTACTTTAAGACTGAATTTCAACTGTAGACCATTCTCTGACAGTGGCGGCTGGTGCTCAATTTTCTGGTGCTTAACCCCTCCCAGCCAGCCAACCAAGCACTCCCCCCCAGCACTTGCCTTATCCAGGTCGTGGCTTCAGCAACTTCCCCTCTGCGTCTCCTCCCGAGTCCCGTTGGTCGCTTCTCCTCCTGGCCAATCAGGACTTAGGACTTGTGGATAATTGGGTCTTAGGACTCCCAGCCAATCAGGTCTCATTGGGAGGAGAAACAGGAAGACATTAGTAAATATTAATTTGTTAATGTCACACAACTGGGTGAGCTCCAGGCACAATGTTCTGTGCCCCGAGCCCACCCTTTCTGAAGCCAATTACAGCCTTAGGCTCTAATCATGGGCTTCTATAAAAAAAACAAAAAACATTGGAATCCATGTGTCCAGCAACCTGCATGTAGATTAGGGACCGGGTGCATTGATTGGTGGGGCGGCCCGCCTGCATGAGCAGCCACCACTGTTCTCTGACCATTTATAGTGTGCTGCACTAACATGTAATCTCTATTAGTTATAAGGCTTACTGAATGTTTCTGAGATGTATGATATCCTACTGTACCATAGAAGAGTGAGAAAGACGTATCTAAATTTATTTTACAATTATGGTATACTAGGTTTACATTATATTGAATTCTATTGCCCTAACCACAATGAGAATATCTTTTTAAATATATATACCCTGAGGGTAATTTCACTGTAATTTGCTATTGTATGTTCCTTGATCCCTTTCCAAGCTTATATGTACATATGTTTGTGATTGCATGTTCAGCAAGAATGTATTAGAAAAGATCCATTTGATCTGTGAATGTGGTGATCTAGAGTAAAGTCTGATGTGTGCTCCATTTCAAAGTGAAGAATGAGTAAAGGTGTTTGTTCTGCTCACATTGTTCTGCCTCCTATGTTGTATAACCAAGTAAAGATAATTGTACATTTAAATCCCTATGTTTGAATTCATCTATTTATACTGCATGTATCTATAAATGAACTGCAATTTAAAGGAGAAGTCCAACCTGAGCTCATTTGGCTGGGCTTCCCCTATGGGTCTCCAATTAGTTTTGCACTCCTGTGACCTGTTTTCA